>NC_029781.3:19228705-19238017 GCF_000817695.3 Arachis duranensis
AAGAGTTCTATGCCAATGCATGGATCACTAGGAACCATGATCAAAGTAAAAACCAGAACCCAAAGAATTATCTTATAATGGCTCGGGGGAAATACTTAGATTTTAGTCTGGAAAATGTGAGGTTGGCATTCAACTTGCCCATAATGCAAGGAGATGAACACCCCTACACTAGAAGGGTCAACTTTGATCAAAGGTTGGACCAAGTCCTCATGGACATATGTGTGGAAGGAGCTCAATGGAAAAGAGACTCAAGAGGCAAGCCAGTTCAATGGAGAAGACTATTTTATGGTTTATCTTATGCTCAATTGAGTGGTTTTTATCAACTCTTTACTCACTTATTCATACAATTCGCATGTTTTACATTTTCCTTCCTGATTTTGTGCTATGATTGAAAACATGCTTCTTTGATCTTATATTTGCTTATTCTGTATTACCATTAGATGCCTTGATATGTGTGTTAAGTGTTTTCAGATATTATAGGGCAGGAATGGCTTGGAGGATGGAAAGGAAACATGCAAAAGTGGAAGGAATACAAGAAGTTGAAGAAGTTGTTAAGCTGTCCAGCCTGACCTCTTTGCACTCAAATGGCTATAACTTTAGCTACAAAGGTCCAAACGATGCAGCTCCAATTGCGTTGGAAAGCTAACGTCCGGGGCTTCGATTTGATATATAATATGCCATAGTTGCCCTGACGCTAGGTGACGCGAACGCGTGATCCACGCGGATGCGTTGCATCTGCGAACTTTAATCCGCGCGGCCGCGTGGGCGACGCCTCCGCGTCACTTTGCCGTGACCTGTACTGACCAGAAAGCGCTGGAAGTGACTTCTGGGCTATTTCTGACCCAGTTTTCGGCCCAGAGAACACAGATTAGAGGCTATAAAGTGGGGGAATGCATCCATTCATAATCATGCTTTCATAATTCACTTTTCATATCTTAGATGTAGTTTTTAGAGAGAGAGGTTCTCTCCTCTCTCTTAGGATTTAGGTAGAGTTTTTAGAAATTATGATTTAGAACTTCTCTTAGTTTTAGGAGTGACTCTCAATCCCAGGTTTAATGTTTCCTTGTTTTAAGCTTCCCTTTTATTTTATTTTACTTTGGATTGATTATTTACTTTTGCTATTTAATTTATGAATTCTTCCATGTTATAGATTATTATTTGAATTAATTTTATTTGAGGTATTTCAGATTGATGATTGCTGTCTTTTATTTATATAAATAATTTGGATTTTCCTGTTACCCTTTTGGTTTTGGTTGAGTAATTGGTGACTCATGAGTTATCAAACTCATTGTTGATTGAAAATTGGATTTCTTTATTTCATTAATTCAAGTTCCAATAACTCTGACTTTTCCCAAGGAAAGACTAGGATCTGAGGAATCAAAATTAATTCATCCACTTAACTTATCTTCATAGTTAGAGGTTAACAAAGTGGGAGAAAAATCCAATTCTCATCGCAATTGATAAGGATAGGACTTCCAGTTCTTATACCTTGCCAAGAGTTTATTTTACAGTTATTTATTTATTTTTATTGCTTTGAAAATATACCTGTGCCCATTGCCCAAATTCCAAACCCCCCAATTTTACCTTTTTCATAGCCAATTTTACTAGCAAAAATCCTAACGTCAAAATGGTGTCGTTGCCGGGGAATTGCAAACGTGTGCCTTATTATTGGTTATTGTAAATATTTAAAAAAAATATTTTTCTTTTACTTGTTTATTTGTTTCTCCTTTTTTCCCCTTATTTCTGATATCTACTATGAATTCTCACCCCTCTCGCTTTGAGTTTGATTCTAACTTTGTTGAAGGAAATAGAAATCACAGCAAGAATATGCATCAAGGTCAGACCAATCAAGGATGGATGGAGCCAAGAGGATCTAATCAACCCTTTAGGCAACAACACCCTCCAACATATCATGGACAACGACCATTCTACAATGCATACCCAGCTGAAAGATATGGTGAACAACCTTGTAACTACCAACAAGCCCCACCCTGTGCTCAGAGACCATCCTCTCGACATAACTTCGAACCACCACACTCACAAGCTTCTTTTCACCATTCACTACCACATGATCCTTATCCACCCCAACGCCAATTCAATTACTCCCAAGAACCACCACTCCCCTATACACCATGTCCATATCCATCAAGCCCAGAATCACAGGTTCGCCTCGAAGAATCAGTGAAACAATTTAATGCAACCCTTCATCAACTGGAGCAAGCAATAAATCAATTATCTTCCAGACGTTCAGCCCCTCAACAGACTCCCATGGCTTTATATGGAGAATCCAATGAAGAACACAGCACGAAGAAGACACAAGAAACTCCAGTGAACAGCATAGAGCATAACTTCGTACTAGAACAAGTAGAGGAAGCTGTCATTGCAGAAGAAGAAGATTTGGTTCAAGATTTAGGAGATGTTGAACCGCCACTTGAATCCAGAGTTGTGGAGAATTCCGTCAAGGATGTTACAATTGACGCTGAGGAGGATTTTGCACCGCCTCCACTGCAAAAATCTTATGAAGAACTGAACGGAATAACCCAGGACACAGGCTTCCTTGATGATGATGATCATGAGTCCTGTTCTCTTAGTGACGACCTTGCATCCGCAAGTAATTTCTCTGAGACAGAAGAATCTTTCCTGAGTAAACATGTAGATGATGCTGAGGTAGATTTTTCTCAACCTCCAATATATGACTCGAGCGATGATGAGGGAGAAATTGAAGACTCTGATCAAGATATGGTTGAAGTGGAAGAATTCACAGAAGATTATAAGGGAGTAGAACTTATAGAACCACTGGAAATACTTATCCCAAGGCCACTACCGCCCAACACAAACTACAAGTGGGTAACACATTTGCCTTTTATCTTTACTTTTTCGCTTGAATATGGTTTGCTTGAAACAGATGGCCAGCTTAGAGCTCTCTGCGGTTTTAAGAGGAAAAGGGATATGACTCGCACTCAGCGCCGGTATGAAAGATTCAATAAGGGTTCGCACTTTAACTTGAGGTGCAAGAATTGGTGCCAAGCTCAATTTAATGGGTCTAGGAAGTTGTTTGGCCGCTTACGTGAGAATTCAAACTGCTTGCCACCCGGATGGAACAATATTGCTCAACCAAAAGACGGGTGCAAAGGCAAGGTCTGGGACCCTGGAATCCATTCTACCAATCACCACTCTTGGGGCCTTGTCACTTGCTTTAACTTGCTTGAAGGCTTTCTGCGCCTAGTTTGGGATCCCGGAGGCTATTGGAAGTACAAATATTGGTGGGGATTCCTGGATCAATACAAGCACAAGCCACCTTAGCAGGAAGCTCATCATATGTCCAACTTAAGGACTATAACAAAAAGTGCTAGGTAGGAGACAACCCACCATGGTATGATCGTTCATTTTGCAATTTTAATTTTATTTAGTTTTGTTTGTTTTTGAGATTTATTTTATTTTATTGAACCTGGAATCATGCATGGCATTCACATTAAGCACTCATTTGCATTTGCATATTGCATTAAAAAAAAGAAGGAAAAACACGCACGCGACGGGGCAGCGTCGCTGACGCGTCCGCGTCACTAGTGCGTTGGGAAGAAAAGAATTGAACAGAGAGTCACGCGAGAGCGTGGCTGGAGGCGCGCCTTTAGCATAATTTGACCCCACGCGACCGCGTCGCTCACGCGACCGCGTCATGTGGAACTTTGGCCTCCCACGCGACCGCGTGACCCACGCAGCCGCGTGCCATGAAAATCGATGTCAAAGAAGTGCATGGCCGAAAGTTGTGCTGAAATTGGGCTGGACTCGTGCTAGAAGCCCAAGCCCTCCCACGTGAACACGTGCCCCACGCGTCCGCGTCATATCTCCATGATGGCCACTCACGCGATCACATGACCCACGCGATCGTGTCACCCCAGATTTGCCGAAAATAAAAATTTTGAACAGAGAGTTGTGTGAGCGCGAGGCTACCCTCGCGCCAGTGGCATAAAACGGGTCACGCGACTGCGTGACCGACGCGACTGCATCAATCTGTATAAGTGCAAGTCACGCGACCACGTGCCCCACGCGTCCGCGTCGCTTGTGCTACACAGCTTATCCTAATTTGCCAAATATCTTATCTTTTCTTCCCCAATCCTAATTTTTCCTCCCTCCTTTCTTACTTACTTCTTCTTCCCTTCTTTCCCTTCCCATTCTTCTTATCTTTCGTTTCCTTTTACTTAAGTGCATACTTTCATTCATTGCATTATTTTCATTCGTGTTGGAATTTTATTTGGGTCATTGTTTTTTCTATATTTTTGTGGATTATTTGACAATTATACATTACTTTTTAAAGGATTGCTTGCATGTTCAATTTAATACTTTCAAATAGCTTATTTACTATGCATGCTATGTGTTTGTAAAAACGCCCGTATGGCATTGTGCACTATTTTTAAGATTTCTTTTAATCTACTACTATAAATGCTTGCTTTTCACAAAACCCTTTTTATATTTTATTAATTACATATAATTGTTATTACAAACATGTTGTTAGTTTGAAAGACTTGGTAATCTAACTTGGACATTGAATGCTTAATCTATGCTACTCATGCCTTTGCCAGCATGCCAATAAACATCTTACATTTAACTGTCATCACATGCACTTACTATACTTCCATTGATGACTTTTCACATGTAGTCATGACCATGTGTTAACATCATTCTTCTTTACTGTGCATTGATTACCACCTTTCCCGCTATCTTCCTTGCTGGATCCCCTAGCTTTACTTATTACTTTCCTTTTCCCCCTTTCAGGATGGCCACCAAGAAAGGTAAAGAGAGAAAGCTACTCCCAAACCACCGGCAAGGAAAGGAACACAAAGAGCACTAGCTGAGGAACTACAACCCCCATCCACCTGCACATCTCAGCATGCACCGAGGATGGTGCAATCTTTAAGTGTGAGGAGGTCGATACCGATCTCCGCAGGTTAGTTAGTTCCTTCCCAACACCAATGTTTATTTGTTAATTGTTACAATTGCATGTTTGTTTGATTTTATGTATTTAGTCACTACTTGGTTGAAGTAATATTTTCTTTTTCAAGAAATTTTTATATTTCACTAATTTAAATTGCAAAAAAAATTTGTTAAACTTGTTTGGAAGTTGTATTTGGAACATGGTTTTTGAGCCAAAGAACACACAACCCGTGAGATTTTGAGCTTATTTACATGGTTACATTATTTAACCATAAATTTTTATTCATGTGTGTTTTTTTCTCTATAATTGTAATCTTTGCTTTGTTCCATTCTATATGTCCAATATTTAATATATTTACATGCTTGGATATGATTGAGGCCATTGTTTGATTCTAGCTCACGTATCCCAAAATTAGCCTACCTTTTACATCACCCTTGTTACCCCCTTGAGCCTTTAATTCCCTCTTATTCTATAAACCACAACACTAGCCTTAAGAAAAAAAAAACAAAATAAAAATCCCAAGTTGAATCATTGGTTAGCTTAAGATAGAAATTGTGTAATTGTTTAAGTGTGAGAAACCTATTGGGAACATGGATGATAAAAACAAAGGGTAGGAAGCTGAAAAGAATGAAATAATTCAAAATAAAAATTTTGGGAAGCATGCTCATGTGAAATCAAAATAATCGAATTACCATGTGCATTAAAAAAAATTATTCAGTATTTGAATAAAGGGGATACAAAAGAATTCCCCAAATGCAAAATAAAGCAATGCACATGGGACAAAATTAAAACTAATACATGAGCATGTAACATCAAAAGTGGGAAAAATATGGGAGAATAGGTAAAGAAGCTTTGCTTTACAAAGTATGTATGTTAGGTGAGATCTTAGGCTAATCAAGGATTCACTTAATTAACTCACTTAGCCTTATATATACCCTTACCTTTACCTCAGCCCCATTACAACCCTGAAAAGACCTCATGATGTTTGCATTAGTATGCTAAATATTTGTTGATTGATTAGATGAGGAACAAAAGTTTAGAAAGCATGATTAGAGAAGAATAGAGTGATTGACCCTAGACACTTGAGAGATTAGAGTGATATACACTACTAGTGAGGGTTCAATGCTTGATTCTATGTTCCCTGCTTTCATGAGCTCTCTTCTTACAAGCGTACTTATTTTCACTGTATGATTTGAATTAGTGAAATTTGATTTATGTTTGTCTTGGAGAACTTATTTATTTTTAACCAAGTAGGTAGAAACATTTTGCATTTAGTTGCATTCATAGGTTGCATCTCATACATTCTATCATTCCTCTTCATATCTTTATAGTTTCTCTTGAGCTTAGCATGAGGACATGCTAGTGTTTAAGTGTGGGGAGGTTGATAAACCACTATTTTATGGTTTATCTTATGCTCAATTGAGTGGTTTTTATCAACTCTTTACTCACTTATTCATACAATTCGCATGTTTTACATTTTCCTTCTTGATTTTATGCTATGATTGAAAATATGCTTCTTTGATCTTATATTTGCTTATTATTAATCCTCTCTATTACCATTAGATGCCTTGATATGTGTGTTAAGTGTTTTCAGATATTATAAGGCAGGAATGGCTTGGAGGATGGAAAGGAAGCATGCAAAAGTGGAAGGAATACAAGAAGTTGAAGAAGTTGTTAAGCTGTCCAACCTGACCTCTTCGAACTCAAACGGCAATAACTTTAGCTACAGAGGTCCAAACGACGCGGTTCTAGTTGCATTGGAAAGCTAACGTCTGGGGCTTCGATTTGATATATAATATGTCATAGTTGCCCTAACGCTAGGCGACGCGAACGCGTGATCCACGCGGACATGTCGCATCTGCGAACTTTAATCCGCGCGGCCGCATGGGCGATGCCTCCGCGTCACTTGGCCGCGACCTGTACAGACCAGAAAACGCTGGAAGTGACTTCTGGGTTGTTTCTGACCCAGTTTGCGGCCCAGAGAACACAGATTAGAGGCTATAAAGTGGGGGAATGCATCCATTCATAATCATGCTTTCATAATTCACTTTTCATGACTTAGATGTAGTTTTTAGAGAGAGAGGTTCTCTCCTCTCTCTTAGGATTTAGGTAGAGTTTTTAGAAATTAGGATTTAGGACTTCTCTTAGTTTTAGGAGTGACTCTCAATCCCAGGTTTAATGTTTCCTTGTTTTAAGCTTCCCTTTTATTTTATTTTACTTTGGATTGATTATTTACTTTTGCTATTTAATTTATGAATTCTTCCATGTTACAGATTATTATTTGAATTAATGTTATTTGAGGTATTTCAGATTGATGATTGCTGTCTTTTATTTATATAAATAATTTGGATTTTTCTGTTACCCTTTTGGTTTTGGTTGAGTAATTGGTGACTCTTGAGTTATCAAACTCATTGTTGATTGAAAATTAGATTTCTTCATTTCATTAATTCAAGTTCCAATAACTCTGACTTTTCCCAAGGAAAGACTAGGATCTGAGGAATCAAAATTAATTCATCCACTTAACTTACCTTCATAGTTAGAGGTTAACAAAGTGGGAGAAAAATCCAATTCTCATCGCAATTGATAAGGATAGGACTTCCAGTTCTTATACCTTGCCAAGAGTTTATTTTACAGTTATTTATTTATTTTTATTGCTTTGAAAATATACCTGTGCCCATTGCCCAAATTCCAAAAACCCCAATTTTACCTTTTTCATAGCCAATAATAAGAACATACCTCCTTGCAATTCATTGAGAAGACGACCCGAGGTTTAAATACTCGGTTATCAATTTTAAAGGGGTTTGTTACTTGTGACAACCAAAACGTTTGCATGAAAGAATTTTTGTTGGTTTAGAAACTATATCTACAACGCGACTATTTTTATAAAATTCTTTACTAGCAAAAATCCTAACGTCAGTGGTGACAATACTTTTATTTTCTGAATGAATACCTGAACAGTGCATATTTTTTATCTTGTTATTTATGAATGTTAAAATTGTTGGCTCTTGAAAGAATGATGAACAAAGAGAAATGCTATTGATAATCTGAAAAATCATAAAATTGATTCTTGAAGCAAGAAAAAGCAGTGAAAAAGCAAAAGCTTGCGAAAAAAATGGCGAAAAAATAATAGAAAGAAAAAGAAAAAGCAAGTAGAAAAAGCCAATAGCCCTTAAAACCAAAAGGCAAGGGTAAAAAAGATCCAAGGCTTTGAGCATCAAGGGATAGGAGGGCCCAAGGAAATAAATCCAGGCCTAAGCGGCTAAATCAAGCTGTCCCTAACCATGTGCTTGTGGCATGCAGGTCCAAGTGAAAAGCTTGAGACTGAGTAGTTAAAGTCGTGATCCAAAGCAAAAGAGTGTGCTAAAGAACTCTGGACACCTCTAATTGGGGACTTTAGCAAAGCTGTTCAGAAGCAAAAAGCTACAAGTCCCACTCATCTAATTAGAATTAATATTCATTGATATTTTGGGATTTATAGTATATTCTCTTCTTTTTATCCTAATTGATTTTTAGTTGCTTAGGGACAAGCAACAATTTAAGTTTGGTGTTGTTATGAGCGGATAATTTATACGCTTTTTGGCATTGTTTTTAGGTAGTTTTTAGTATGATCTAGTTACTTTTAGGGATGTTTTCATTAGTTTTTATGCTAAATTCACATTTCTGGACTTTACTATGAGTTTGTGTGTTTTTCTGTGATTTCAGGTATTTTTTTGCTGAAATTGAGGGACCTGAGCAAAACTCTGATAGGATGCTAACAAAGGACTGCTGATGCTGTTGGAATCTGACCTCCCTTCACTCGAAATGAATTTTCTGGAGCTACAGAACTCCAAATGGCGCGCTCTAAACGACATTGGAAATTAGACATCCAGATCTTTTCAGAAATATATAATAGTCTATACTTTGTTCGAGATTAGATGACGTAAACTGGTGCTCAACGCCAGTTCCATGTTGCATTCTAGAGTCAAACGCCAGAAACACGTCACGAACCAGAGTTGAACGCCCAAAACACGTTACAACTTGGCGTTCAACTCCAAGAGAAGCCTCAGCTCGTCGATAGATCAAGCTCAACCCAAGCACACAATAAGTGGGCCCCGGAAGTGGATTTATGCATCAATTACTTACTTTTGTAAACCCTAGTAGCTAGTTTAGTATAAATAGAACTTTTTACCTTTGTATTAGACATCTTGGATTGTATTATTCAATCTTTTGACCGATCCTGGATTCTGAATTGTATTTTTGATCATGTGATCACGTTTTGGGAGCTGGCCTCTCGGCCATGCCTGAACCTTCATCACTTGTGTATTTTCAACGGTGGAGTTTCTACACACCATAGATTAAGGGTGTGGAGCTCTGCTGTACCTCAAGTTTCAATGCAAGTA
>NC_029781.3:19238310-19239541 GCF_000817695.3 Arachis duranensis
TTCAAACTCGCGATTGCTGGTCATGATGACAAACGCAAAAGAATCAAGGGATTCTACTCCAACATGATCGAGAACCAACAGATGATTAGCCGTGCTGTGATAGAGCATTTGGACCATTTTCACTGAGAGGATGGGATGTAGCCATTGACAACGGTGATGCCCTACATACAGCTTGCCATAGAAAGGAGTGACAAAGATTGGATAAAAGCAGCAGGAAAGCAGAGATTCAGAAGGAACACAGCACCTCCATACACTTATCTGAAATTCCCACCATTGAATTACATGAGTAACTCTATCTTTATTTTTTGTTTAATTTATTATTATTATTCAAAAATCCAATAATCTCTTAATATAGTTGAATCTGCCTGACTAGGATTTACAAGATGACCATAGCTTGCTTCATACCAACAATCTCTGTGGGATCGACCCTTACTCACGTAAGGTATTACTTGCATGACCCAGTACACTTACTGGTTAGTTGTGTGGAGTTGTGACAAAGTGTGATTTATGTTTGAGAGCACCAAGTCTTTGGAGCCATTGTTGATGATCACAATTTCGTCCATCACTTTTCCACCATCATACTCAAACACTTATATTCTGGTGGCAGTGGATTATGTATCCAAATGGGTGGAAGCTATTGCAACACCCACTAATGACACTAAGACAGTGCTAAAATTCCTCCAGAAACACATCTTCAGCAGATTTGGTATCCCTAGAGTATTAATCAGTGATGGGGGCACTCATTTCTGCAATAAACAGCTTTATTCTGCTTTGGTTCAATACGGAGTTAGCCACAGGGTGGCCACTCCATATCATCCACAGATAAATGGGCAAGCTGAAGTCTCTAAAAGAGAACTTAAAAGAATCCTGGAATGGACTGTGATTAACCGTAGAAGGGATTGGGCAAGAAGCTTGGATGATGCTCTGTGGGCATACAGAATAGCATTCAAGACCCCTATAGGGACCTCTCCATACCAGCTTGTGTATGGAATGGCATGTCACTTGCCAATGGAACTGGAACATAAGGCCTACTGGGCAACCAGATTCCTGAACCTTGATGCCAAGTTAGCTGGAGAAAAACGATTGCTCCAGTTAAATGAGCTAGAGGAATTTAGACTCAATGCTTTCGAGAATGCAAAAATTTACAAAGAGAAAGCAAAAAGATGGCATGATAAGAAATTGTCATCCAGAGTCTTTGAGCCAGGGCAGAAAGTTCTGCTATTTAATTCTA
>NC_029781.3:19240220-19253395 GCF_000817695.3 Arachis duranensis
TTAGATAATGATTCTAACAAAAAGTTCATTGTTAATGGACAAAGAGTCAAACATTATCTTGACAGCAATTTTGAGCAAGAATGCTCAAAACTGAGACTTAACTAAAGCTCAGTAATAGTCCAGCTAAAGACAATAAAGAAGCGCTTGCTGGGAGGCAACTCAGCCATTTACAAAGCTTATTTATTAATTAATTGATTTTTACATATATATGTCAAGTATCTTCAAGGTAAAATAGCAACTGCTTAAGTTCACAGAGTTACAGAAGGATTCAGAGAATATAACAGCAAAAAAGGGAAGCTCACTGGTACGAAAAAGCCAGTAAAAGCTGTTTTGGGCGTTGAACGCCCAAAAGAAGCACCTACTGGACGTTCAACGCCAGTAAGGATAGTCATATGGGCGTTAAACGCCAGAAAAGAGCATCTTCTGGGCATTGAACGCCAGAAAAAAGCACCTTCTGGGCGTTCAACGCCAGATTTACAGCGTCTTGGGCGTTCAGAAAAACGCCCAGTGACAAAGGACTTCCTGGCGTTCAACACCAGAAAGAAGCAACAGCTGGGCGTTGAACGCCTAGGAGAAGCTGCACATGGGCAGCGTTTTGGCGTTTAACGCCAGGATGGTGGGGAGGAGGTAAATTCGTTATTACTTTAATTTTTTAAAATTTTTTATGTTTCAATTCATGATTTCTTGCATAAACATGTTACAAACTCTCATCCTTCAATTCCAAAAATTTTAATCCTAATTTCTAAAATCCTTTTTTAAAAAATATATCAAATGTATCTTAATCCATAAACACAAATCTTTTTCCAATCCAATCCAACTCTTTTTCAAATCTTTTTCAACTCATCACATCTTTTGAATTTCGAAATTTCCTCTCCTTCTATTCATCTCATTTCCTTTCTTTTGCTTGAGAACAAGCAAACCTCTAAGTTTGGTGTGATTTTCCATGATCACTGAGCTAAAACTCATCAAGATCATGGCACCTAAGGGAACAGGAAGAGCAAGGATGTAACTTGAAGGAACTAAAGCGTCAGAAATTATCTCTTGAAGGACCAAGCACCCCACAGACTAGAGGAACATCCATTTCCTAAAATAAAGGTTGTTGAGTCCTAATCTTTGCCTTAACTCTGTGATAATTGTTCTTATTATGAATTTACCTTAGAAGTTATATATTAGTAGTAGTAATTAATATCTCTATTTTGATTTTATTTCCAATTAAGTTATAATTTATTTTTCTCATCATCATCAAACATGAATAAAATAGTAGATTTTTAGAATAAAGAGGCAATTTAATTTTTTCGAGTTCTTAATAAGGAAAATTCTAATTATTTATATGTGGTGGAAATACTTTTTGTCTTCTGAATGAATGCTTGAACAGTGCATATTTTTTATATTGAATTTTATGAATGTTAAAATTGTTGGCTCCTGAAAGAATGATGAACAAGAAAAATGTTATTGAAGATCTGAAAAATCATGAAATTGATTCTTGAAGCAAGAAAAAGCAGTGAAAAACAAGCTTGCGAAAAAAAAAGCAAAAGAAGTAGAAAAAGTAAATAGCCCTTTAAACCAAAAGGCAAGGGTGAAAAGGATCCAAGGCTTTGAGCATCAATGGATAGGAGGGCCCAAGGAAATAAATCCAGGCCTAAGCGGCTAAATCAAGCTGCCCCTAACCATGTGCTTGTGGCATGCAGGTCCAAGTGAAAGGCTTGAGACTGAATGGTTAAAGTCGTGATCCAAAGCAAAAGAGTGTGCTTAAGAACTCTGGACACCTCTAATTGGGGACTTGAGCAAAGCTAAGTCACAATCTGAAAAGGTTCACCCAGTTATGTGTCTGTGGCATTTATGTATCGGGTGGTAATATTGGAAAACAAAGTGCTTAGGGCCACAGCCAAGACTCATAAAGTAGCTGTGTTCAAGAATCAACATACTAAACTAGGAGAATCAATAATACTATCTAAATTCTGAGTTCCTATGAATGCCAATCATTCTGAATTTCAAAGGATAAAGTGAGATGCCAAAACTGTTTGGAAGCAAAAAGCTACTAGCCCCGCTCATCTAATTAGAATCTGAGCTTCACTTAAAACTCTGAGATATTATTGCTTCTTGATTTCTTTTTATCCTCTTTTATTTATCTAGTTGCTTGAGAACAAGTAACAGTTTAAGTTTGGTGTTGTGATGAGCGGATATTTTATATGCTTTTTGGGGGTAATTTCATATAGATTTTAGCATGTTTTAATTAGTTTTTAATAGAATTTTATTAGTTTTTAAGCAAAAATCATATTTCTAGACTTTACTATGAGTTTGTGTGATTTTCTGTGATTTCAGGTATTTTCTGGCTGAAATTGAGGGACCTGAGCAAAAATCTGATTTAGGCTGAAAAAGGACTGCTGATGTTGTTGGATTCTGACCTCCCTGCATTCGGAATGGATTTTTTGGAGCTACAGAAGACCAATTGGCGCGCTCTCAATTGGGTTGGAAATTAGACATCTAGGGCTTTCCAGCAATATATAATAGTCCATACTTTGCGTGAATATAGACGACGTAAACTGGCGTTCAACGCCAGTTCCATGTTGCAGTCTGGCGTCCAGCGCCAGAAACAGGTTACAAGTTGGAGTTCAACGCCAAAAACACGTTACAACCTGGAATTCAACTCCAGAAACAGCCCAGGCACGTGAGAAGCTTAATTCTCAGCCCCAGCACACAACAAGTGGGCCCTAGAAGTGGATTTCTGCACCAATTATCTTAGTTTACTCATTTTCTGTAAACCTAGGTTACTAGTTTAGTATTTAAACAACTTTTAGAGACTTATTTTGTACCTCATGACATTTTTAGATCTGAAATTTGTACCTTTTGGCAGCATGAGTCTCTAAACCCCATTGTTGGGAGTGAGGAGCTCTGCAGCGTCTCGATGAATTAATGCAATTATTTCTGTTTTTCCATTCAAACATGCGTGTTCCTATCTAAGATGTTCATTCGTGCTTAACTATGGAGAAGGTGGTGATCCGTGACACTCATCACCTTCCTCAATCCATGAACGTGTATCTGACAATCACCTCTGTTCTACATCAAATTGAATGAGTATCTCTTAGATTTCTTAATCAAAATCTTTGTGGTATAAGCTAGAATTGATGGCGGCATTCATGAGAATCCGGAAAGTCTAAACCTTGTCTGTGGTATTCCGAGTAGGATTCTGGGATTGGATGACTGTGACGAGCTTCAAACTCGCGAGTGTTGGGCGTGATGACAAACGCAAAAGAATCAATGGATTCTATTCCGATATGATCGAGAACCAACAGCTGATTAGCCAGTAATTATTTCACGCTCTTCTATTTTTTAGTAATTCAAACTAATAATCATAATTGATCTCCTGATTAAGAATAATAAAATAATCATAGCTTGCTTCAAGCCAACAATCTCCATGGGATCGACCCTTACTCACGTAAGGTATTACTTGGACGACCCAGTGCACTTGCTGGTTAGTTGTGCGGATTGCAAAAGTGTGATTGTAATTTCGTGCACCAATAGTCTCCTCCTACCTCTATTCAATACTTCATTTCAATGTTCAAACTTCAATCTGCTATATTCCTCTATTTTGTTCTGGATATGATTATAAATTTATAATTCTACTAGATTGACTTTTATATATAATTAAAACATGATTCATTCTCATGTTACTTACTATATACTTCGTTAATGGTTGAAGCGAAATGAAGCACTATCAAAAAAGAGGAGACCATATCATCTTATCAGAATGATCAATTCACAAACTACTACTGAGCAAATCAACTTTAATTTTTGAAGTTACAAACCAGCTAAAGATTTATATATTTATATATAAAAAATAGATAAGTATATTATTAATATAATAAATTACGGAGAAGTTTGTATATTAGAATAATATGCTGAACTGAACTCAGTTAAACTTTTGAAGTCTTTTAGTTGAAATTTTCTCTATTCTATTTAGTTTTGGAACCCTCAAATGAACTATTTAATTTTTGTTGTTCAATTTTGTTTTGAATTTTCTGTTATTCAATTCCTTTCGTAGAATTTAGTGGAGTTAATAAGGGTAGATTATCAATGTAAACTAGAAGTTTAAACAATTAATTGTTTGTGATTTTGAAGCACTTTTAATTCTTATTGCTATGTTATAACCCTGCTATAAAGTCAAAACATTGTCACTAGAATATTTGACAGAAAAATTATGACAGGACATAAATCCAAAAGGTAATATATCTTTCTAAATGCTAGGATTTTTGACATTTTTTATTCTCCTATCTAACTTATGCAATATATTTGCTTTTAGATTATGTTATAACTATGTTCAGACCTCATTTTTCTTGTATTAATTTATTTAATTTTGGTTTTGTCCCTTTAGAGTTTATGTTTGGATTGTTTGTATTACCAAGTGAAAAATACTCATCAAATAACCATACTATTTTTATGATCAAATATGTGTTCTTATAGACTGTGATTACTGTGATAAATCATATGCAATTGGAGTAGCAGGAGTTGTGTAACACCCTACCATACAGAGTCTTATACTTAAGTCATAAAGTTGAGGTGGCAAGGTACTACGACTTCTAAAAGTAAAATATATAATAATAATAATAATAATAATAATAATAATAATAATAATAATAATAATAATAATGAAAAAGGGATAGTATGTTAGGAGCCTTGAAAAATAGGTAAAACAAAATCGCAAAATCAAAAAGCGCAACCCTCAGAAAATGTGGTTACTTGCGTGAGAAGAAAACTAAATCTCAACAACAAATATATACAGATGACATGAGTAGAGGGTCAATAATACAAATTAACAAGCTCCTAACTCAACCTGCGAAGCCAAGGCTGGACAGAGAACATATATGTACATATATATACATAATAATAACCCAAAAGAATATCTTCAAAACCCTAGTTCTCCATAAAACCTCTAAGAGGTACGTAAACAAAGTATTCCTATATACAAGAGGAGAAACTATACATATATATACATCAAAGTAACAAAAGGGGATCCCAAAGTAAACCACTTCACCGCAGAAACTTCAGACGCCTACCGAGGTGCCGCTCAACCTGCATCTGAAAACAACACAATATGGGATGAGAACCGGATGTTCTCAGCATGGTAAAAGTGCCACGCACATAATATATAAGGTCTTGGGAATGCCAGAGGTAATCCTAGAACACCGACTCTCAAATTATAAAGTTTAAATTACTAAACCAAAAATCAAAAAAAGGGTGGTCTTCTAGGAAATTCTAAACCTAGCTTAAACTTTAACCTTAACTCTAACCTGTCCATCTTTCCTTTGTACCTACATCTCCGATGATACGCATAGACAAAACAAATAAACAAGGCAAGCACAAGTAGAAAACAAGTAGTTCAAGTAACAATTACAATAATTAGCAGAATATAATCCATTAGGCATTCCCAATTAAGGCATAGCAAACAAGGCACACATGTGCATATGACGAATGTTTATTCTACTGGCCGTTAGCTCACATGTCGGTTACTTTGCCAGAACCCGACACATCTAGTAGCTAACCCAGACATTGGTCTCTAGGTTGCACATCTCCAGGAGGATCATAAACGAAGGAGAGTGCCTTTCCACCTTCTCCTGGAGGTTTCACAAAGGAGAGTGCCTTTCTACATCGAAGAAATGTACCTTTCCACCTTGTATCCAGAGAGGAATGTGGGGGAAACAATACGAAGGAGAGTACCTTTCCACCTTCCCCACATCTGCATCACGATAAGAGAGGAAACTTCCGTCCTCAACTTGCCATATCGACCATTTCGGCCACACACAGTCATTCCTAAATCTCATTATTTATCATCATCATTTCCTTACATTCGTTCTTTATAGCCATAGTAACATGTATTCATTTAGCTTTCACATCATTCTCTTATAATTCATTACGTTTACCCTTTCCGGGTCCCGACCAAACCATATATCAAACTCTTCTCAACCCTTTTAGTATTGAATAATTTTAAAATCAAACCAATTCTAACATTAAATCAATCACATAACACGAAGATTAATCTTTGACTTTTCGGACCCATGACTATCACTAAGAAATCCTTGACACTCTATTTTCTTTTCTGTTTTTAATATAACAAATGAACTCAGAATTGGGAAAACTTTATGTCCAGAAGTTCAGTTTGGAATAAGTTTTATAACAAATCAAAAATCATAATTTTCTGATTTAACTAGTCTCAGAACCAGAGGAGAAATGCTGACTGCTCTACAGTGCTTAGAAACCAGAAAACAACAGCAGCATATGATATCTAAAATTCCATATAAAATTCAAATTAAATCCAATAGCCTTCAAAATTAGTATGGTTTAACTTAACATATCCAGGTTTCTTTTCCAATTGGTTTCCGATCAATACCATTTTTAATGAAGGAGTTATGTAACATGGAAGTTGAGTAACTTTCTGCAAAATTCTGTTTTAAAAGCCAATGAACATGTCCTCTTCCAAGTCCCATAACTCACTCATTGAAACATGGACAGCCCTGAAATTTAAATCACATCTGCTAAACATAATTAATTTTGACCTCCAATTGGTTGCACTTGAATATCCATCCATAATCAGAAGTTATAAACTCTCAAAGTTGCTGATCTAAGAAAACAGAATCTGGCTTTTATTGAATAACGCATCATATTTCAAAAATTCATATCTTTAAAACCACAAGTCCAAACATTATGAAATTTTACGAGTTAAAATAATAGGACTAAATCTTTATTTAAAATTGGTTCCATTTCAAAATTCATTTTGAAACATTTGCAGCAGAGCCAACAAGTTACTGGTGTTCTAAAAATTCTGCAGTAAAATCAGATTCCACGATTACAATTTGAAAATTCACCATAAATCATATATTTAACGAAAAGATCCCAAATTCTCCAGTTCAGTTTCAAATATTCTGAGGTTTAACCAGGATTTGGTTCCACGCAATTCCGATCATCACAGAATTAATTACAGCATATGCAATACCACCATAACACAACTCTACATCCTTCCATCATCCATTATACCTCAATTCTAAATAATTCTCATCCATAATTCCACAACTATATCATGAAGACCTTCAACAATTCATCATCTATACACATTCATTAATCTAATTTAATCAACCATCATTAAATCATCATTTAACATTCAAATTTCCATTCTCAATATTAAATAACAAATCCATACTCAACTTGGTTCATAGTTATCAACAAGGCACTAAGCAATTTACACCCTCATACATTCATTCTTATCCTATGGTCATCTAGTCTAAGTTTTCGCAGAATATTATATTTAAATGCGTGAAATCTTAACCATACCTTGGCCGATTTCCACGTATTTATCCAAGGTACCCCACACGGCAAAGTTGTAAGCCTCAACCGCTAAAAATTTAGCAACTAGAACTCTCACCGAGCTTCCAATTAAGCTTCCAACATCTCCAATTGCCTCATATCACATATTTACATGCACCTAACATAATTATCACAAGCATATTCCCAAAAGTCAATACCCAAAACACCAAATTAATGAATTAACTAAAGTTTTAGGATTCTCACCTTACCAACGGGAAATTGGGACAAGACCCGACAAGTCCACCAAGTTAATTTGATCCTAAACATCGAAATTAAACAATTTTCAACATAAGTGCTCATGGATTTTCGAAACTAAAACTGAGAAAATCAAGGAAGAAAATGTGAATTTCTTACCTTACAATATACCGGACTTTGTAGAGTTCGATGCCGTAGTCGCGTGGCAGCAAACGGTGCGGCGATCGAAGTTTCGAATCAAAAGTTATATGGATTTAATCAAAGCCAAGGGTTTTTGGAACTTTGGAATTGTTCTTCCCCTTGCTAAAATGTTTCAGTGTGCTTGCATGCAGAGGGAAGAAGAGCGGGCTGAAACTCATTAAATGAGATGGGTTAGTTGGGTCCACGGGCCGGTTGGGCATGTTTGGCCCAATCTTGTGCCAAATTCTTTGAAATTGGTGTTAAAATTCTCGTTTTAAAGAGCTCTCTTCTATTTTAATATTAGATTTATATTTTTAATTTTTCTTATTAAAATTTAATTAATTGACAAATTATTCACTAATTTTTCAGGGTTTACAAGTTGTAAGCCAAGAATGCAAAGTCATTGTTGCACAGTATTAACAAATAATTATAGAGGAATGTTGTTATCAACTGGTAGTTTGGGTGCTCTATTACTCAATGCTTTTGTATATATTAATTTTACTCATCATAAAAATATATATTGAGACCAACTTTTGAAAGAAAAAGTCGAGCAGAATCGTACAACATTTAAACATGATCTACAACAATGCAAATTAGAATTCAAACTTTTAATTTTGTAAAGTCATTCATATGATGTCGATAGAAGGGTTCATAGAAAGTATAGTGCATAATAATTTTTTAAGTAAAAGAGATGAAACTAATAATTTTAAACATACATAAACCAAACACGACTATATGATAATTACAGATTTTTAATTTTTATTTGAATCTTTTTATCTATATTTATTGTAATTCCTGGTAGTAGAATCAATGACATTGTGCAGCATTAAGTTGAGACCTTAGAATCAAATCCAATACAAGCCGCATCCTTTTATCATCATTAATCTAAAAAAATATAAATATTTTAGAGTTACTAATAAGAGAAAGTCTAGGGGACAGTACTTTTATTAAAATCTGGCCAACACTTAACCAACAAAAGAAAAGTGGGTAATCTCATACCATTAAAAATACTAATAATGACTAATTGGTGGCTACAAATCACAAAATCTGCTGGCTCCCTAGTACTCCTCTACCAACAAAACTATATATTTTAGAATTATATAAATATTTATCCTTTTTTTTCTTTTCAAGCAAAAGAAAATTACATTTATTGTATAACTATACGTCTTCCTGTAGTTTGTCATCTAAGTTGCCATCCATACTCCACAATCATTACGGTGTTAAATAAGACGCAGTTAGCTTATACAGATAAATATTTCAAAGAGAAAAACACAAATACAGATATTTTTTATGAGTCAGGAGCTTGTTCTCCTATTTCTAGCATATCCACAAATGCAAAACAAAATAAAATAGAGAAAAATTCAACTGAAAGACTTCAAAAGTTTAATTGAGTTCAGTTCAGCATGATTCTAATATATACAAGCCTCTTTATAATTTATTATACTAATATACATCTATTCTTTATATATAAATATATAAATCTTCGGTTAGTTTGTAACTTCAAAAATTAAAGTTGATTTGTTCAATAGCAGTTTGTGAATTGATCATTTTGGTAAGATGATGTAGTCCACTCTTCTTTGATAGTGCTTCATTTCACTTCAACCATTAACGGAGTATATATGATAAACGACTATTTTATGGTTTACAATGTGTTTAATTGTGTGGTTTTATCATGGTCTTTACCCACTTATTCATATAATTAGCATGCATTTATATTTCCTTCCTAAAATTATTACATGATTGAAAACATGCTTCTTTGGTCTTAATTTAGCTAATCTTAATCCTCTCTTATTACCATTCGATGCATTGATCTGTGTGTTTTTTTGGGCATGAATGAGTGAGAGATTGGGAAGGAAGCTTGCAAAAATGGAAGGAACACAAGAAATTGAGGAGATTACCAGCGAGAAGTGACGCGTACGCGTCAGCGATGCAACCGCGCGGAAGAAAGGAATTTGCAGTGACGCGGCCGCATGGCTCAAGCGACCGCGCAGATTGGAAAAGCACAAGTGACGCGGAAGCATGGACGACGCGAACGCGTGGCAGGAAAAAACGCGAATGACGCGTCCGCATGGATTGCGCGATCGCATGACGTGTGCGATCTGCAGAATTACAAAAGTCGCTGGCAGAGATTCTGGGCCGCATTTCAACCCAGTTTTCGGCCCAGAAACACATATTAAAGTCAGGGAACTTGCAGAGATTCAGGATGCTCTCATAATTCATAATTTTAGTTTTAGATGTAGTTTTTAGATAGAGATGTTCTCTCCTCTCTCTTAGGACTAGGATTAGGATTAGGATTTTAACTTCTTCATCACAGGTTCAATATTCCTTTTACTATTTATTTTCTCTTCTATTTTCGTTTACTCTGAAGCTTTTATTTGTGTTTGGTTTATGTTGCCCAATTGGCTTATGGATATTGTCCGTGTTAGAATTGACATTTTCATTCAATATAATTTGAGGTATTCCAGATATTTATGATTTCAGTTTAGCTTTTTATATTTTTGGCTTTGGTTGATTAATTGGTAACTCTTGAGTTATCAAACTCATTGTTGACTGAAAATTAGAATTCTTCAAGAATTAATTCGAGATCCAATAACTCTAACTTTTCCCAAGGAAAGACTGGGACTTGAGGATTCGAATTAATTCATTTACTTAACTTACCTTCATAGTTAGAGGTTAACAAACTGGGGGAAAAATCCAATCCTCATCACAATTGATAAGGATAACTAGGATAGGACTTCTAATTTCTCATACCTTGCCAAGAGTTTATTTTACAGTTATTATTATTTTATTTTACTTGTCATTCAACTAACTTTTTACCTTAATCCAAAACCCCAAAACACACTTTTTCATAACCAATAATAAGAACATACCTCCCTGCAATTCCTTGAGAAGACGACCTGAGGTTTGAATACTCGGTTATCAATTTCAAAAGGGTTTGTTACTTGTCACAACCAAAAGTTTGTAAGAAAGGTTGATTGCTTGGTTTAGTAACTATACTTACAACGAGAGTTTACTATAACTTCTAAACCATCAATCTTCAGTTTTTTTCAAAATGGCGCCGTTGCTGGGAAATTGCAAACGTGTGCCTTATTATTGGTTATTGTAAATATTTTTCAAAAATATATATATTTTTTTTTCTTTTACTTGTTTATTTGCTTCTTCTTTTCCCTCTTATTTCTGATAGCTATTATGAATTCTCACCCCTCTCGCTTTGAGTTTGGTTCTAATTTTGTTGCAAGGAATGAAAGCTATAACAGGACTATGCATCAAGGTCTAAGCAATCAAAGACAGACGGAGCCAAGAGGATCTGATCAACCCTTTAGGCAACAACACCCTCCTAGATATCACAGACAAAGACCATCCTACAATGCATACCAAGCTGATAGATATGGTGGACTGCCTAGTAGCTACCAACAAGCCCCACCGTATGCTCAGAGACCATCCTCACAACATAACTTTGAACCACCACACTCACAAGCCCCTTTCCACCATTCACCTCCATTCCACCATTCACCTCCATATGACCCCAATCCCTATTCACCACACCAACCACCATATGAACCATACCCAGAACCACCACCTCAATATACACCATCTCCATATCCTTATCAAGAGGAACCACTTCCATGTTATGAACCTTCTCTCCCAACAATTGAACCCTCCTATCCACCCCAAACCTCCATGGAAAGCAAACTTTCCTATCACTAGTCTCGCCTCTACTCTTTAAGCACTTATATCCCACTTGGGCCAACCCTCTACACCCAATATTCAACCCTCAAGCTCCACTGCACTTCCATCTCAACCACATAATAATCCACCCATCCCATCACCACCATCCATGGAAGAGCACCAACATCCATCAATCCAAGAGCAACATGATCCCACTGATACTATTGACATGGAACGAGAGAGAAGGGATCATCTTCGCGAATCCATACTTCATAAGGAGCTAGAAGAGGCACTAAAGATGAAGGTAGTAGACACCCTTGAAGTTGACAGAGCGGTTGAAGAACTAGTGAAAGAAGACAACAAGGAGGATTTTGTGCTTAAAAGTGAAGAAATAGTTGAAAAGAAAATCATCGAGGACGAATACGATTGCATACTTAAATACCTGGATCAAGAAAGAAATCGATTACCTTTCCGACATTCGGACATTCAAAGAACCCCCATGGTTTCATGTGGGAAATCTACTGAAGAATGTAGCAGGAAGGATGGTGGACGAAATTGTGATAAAAGAGTTTCAGGCACTGTTAGAGAAGCTCACAACTCCGTTCAACTAACCAGCAAGTGTACTGGGTCGTCCAAGTAATAAACCTTACGTGAGTAAGGGTCGATCCCACAGAGATTGTTGGTATGAAGCAAGCTATGGTCACCTTGCAAATCTCAGTTAGGCAGATTAAAATGGTTTATGGGTTTTGAAAATAGAAATAAGAGAATAGATTAATAAAAGGGATAGAATACTTATGCAGATTCATTGGTGAAAATTTCAGATAAGCGAATGGAGATACTGTAAGGCTCAAGGACGCCTGCTCTCCTACTGCTTCAACTCAATCCTTCTTACTCCTTTCCATGGCAAGCTGTGTATAGGGGTTCACCATCAGCGGTGGCTACTTTCAATCCTCTCGGGAAAATGATCCTATGCGGCTGTCACTCGCACGGCTAATCGTCTGGAGGCATCACCCATGGTTGATGGCTACATCCCATCCTCGCAGTGAAAACTACGCTTACGCACTCTGTCACAGCACGGCTAATCACTGGTTGGTTCCTGCGCCTACTGGAATAGAATCCCTTGATTCTTTTGCGTCTGTCACTAACGCCCAGCACTTGCAAGTTTGAAGCACGTCACAGTCATTCATTACCGGAATCCTACTCGGACTACCACAGACAAGGTGAGACTTTCCGGATTCCCAGGATCCTACTCGGAATACCACAGACAAGGTGAGACTTTCCGGATCCTCATAAATGCCACCATCTATCTAGCTTATACCACGAAGATTCTGTTGGAGAATCTAAGAGATACACATTCAAGCTCGGTTACATGTAGAACGGAAGTGGTTGTCAATCACGCGCGTTCATAAGTGAGAATGATAATGAGGGTTACTTATCATCACATTCATCATGTTCTTGGATACGAATGAATATCTTGGAATAAGAATAAAAGAGATTTGAATAAAAGAAAATAGAACTTCATTAATACTTGAGGTACAGCAGAGCTCCACACCCTTAATCTATGGTGTGCAGAAACTCCACCGTTGAAAATACATAAGCAAAAGGTTCAGGCATGGCCGAATGGCCAGCCCCCATGAAGGTCTAAGAACTATGCGTTCAAAGATCTGATCCTAAGATCTAAAGTGATCAAAAGATATCTAATACAATAGATAAATGTTCTATTTATAATAAACTAGCTACTAGGGTTTACATGAGTAAGTAATTGATGCATAAAT
>NC_029781.3:19253720-19257521 GCF_000817695.3 Arachis duranensis
TTAAATACCTGGATCAAGAAAGAAATCGATTACCTTTTCAATGTTCGGACATTCAAAGAACCCCCATGGTTTGATGTGGGAAATCTACTGAAGAATGTAGTAGGAAGGAGAAATTGGGCACTCCGGTGGATAGTGAGCAGCACGATTTGATATTGGAACAAGTGGAGGAAGCCAGAATTATTGAAGAAGAAGAGGAGGCAGTGGTTGAAGACTTAGGAGATACTGAACCTCCATGGGAAAGTCAAGTTATAGAGCACCCTTCAAAGACATTTGAAGCTGATGTTGAGGAGGGTGTACAACCTCCAAAGCATATCATAGTTGAAGACTTTGAAGGAGACGATCAAGAGATGGATTCAATCATTGATGAATTCTTATCTACATTTGAATCCTCTTCCATTGGACTTGATATGGAGTTTAAAGAAGATGAAACACAACATCCCATGTCCTTGGTGAACAATGAAGAAGAGATTAAATTGGAAGAAATTCACCAAAAGGAAGAGGTTGATATTGAAGATTACAAAGAGGTAGAAGATGTCGAAGAAGAGCACAATGGAGTGGAGCTTGCACGTTCATTAGAAACACCTTCCCCTAAGTTGCCATCATCCTTCACAACATTCAAGTGGGTAAAATTCATATCCCTTAGCTTTCTAATCCGACTTGAATATGGGCTACTGGAGACGGATGGTCAACTTAGAGCTCTTTGTGACATTAAGCGTAAAAGGGAGATGGTCTGTGGTAGAAGTTGTCAAGCAAGGTTCAACATGGTTGTGTGCTCAATGTTTAAACGTAAAGGTTGGTGTAGAGCTCAGTTGCATGGGTCTAGGAAGTTGTTTGGACGCTTCAGTGAGAATTCTAAAGCTGAACCACCCGGATGAAATCATGACAATCAACTTGAAGACGGGTGCAGAAACAAGATTTGGGATCCCGAAGGATATTGGATTTGCAAACATTGGTGGAGATTCCTGGATCAGTACAAGCATAAGCCACCATGACAGGGAGCTCGCCAAATGTCCAACTTAAGGACTTTAACTAAAAGTGCTAGGTAGGAGACAACCCACCATAGTATGATCGTTCTCTTTTTAGTTTTAATTTTAGTCTATTTTTGAATTTTTATTGAACCTGAAATTTTTGCATGACATTCATTGCATTTTGCATTCTGCATACGAAAAAAAAAGAGAGAAAACACGCACGCGACGCGACAGCGTCGCTGACGCGTCCGCGTCACTAGTACGTTGGGAAGAAAAGAATCGAACAGAGAGTCACGCGAGAGCGTGGTTGGAGGGCGCCATTAGCATAATTTGACCCCACGCGACCGCGTCGCCCACGCGACCGCGTCACCCACGCGGCCGCGTGCCATGAAAATCGACGTCAAAAAGGTGCATGGCCGAAAGTTGTGCTGGAATTGGGCTGGACTCGTGCTAGAAGCCCAAGCCCTCCCACGCGAACGCGTGCCCCACGCGGCCGCGTCGTCTTTCAAAAATGGACATCCACGCGATCGCGTCACCTACGCGACCGCGTCACCCAGATTTTTGGCAAAATGCAATTCAAACAGAGAGTTATGCGAATGCGAGGCTGCACTCGCGCCACTAGCACAAATCAAGGGATGCGATCGCGTGACCCACGCGTCCGCGTCGCCTGACCTTATTGCGCACCACGCGGCCGCGTCACCCACGCGACCGCGTTGCCAGCGTCGCACACCTTAACCTAATATGCCAAAATATTTTATCTTTTCTTCCCCAATCCTAATTTTTCCTCCCTCCTTTCTTACTTACTTCTTCTTCCCTTCTTTCCCTTCTCATTCTTCTTATCTTTTATTTTATTTTACTTAATTTATTTGCATATCTCATT
Organism: Arachis duranensis; assembly: GCF_000817695.3. Taxonomy (NCBI): domain Eukaryota; kingdom Viridiplantae; phylum Streptophyta; class Magnoliopsida; order Fabales; family Fabaceae; genus Arachis; species Arachis duranensis. The sequence continues at coordinate 19,255,569 of NC_029781.3, forward strand.
CATTGCATCTTAATTTTGTGCATATTTTTATTTTCTTTTCTAACTTTATTATTTTTCCATTGGTGTTAAATTTTTTTATTCAACTGCTATAACTTTTCTGGTATTATCTGGTGCTTAGTGACTTGTTTACACTGTTGGGTCATATTATTTAAATCAATGCTATTCTTTTATGATATTTGTATTCCTTTTTGCATTGACATGAGCTTATACTATCTTTCATTACCCACACTCTCCTCCCCTATATTTCAAATCTTGCACCACTGTCATGCCATGGCTTCTATTATTTTCTCACTTGCATGTTGTAGCTACCATGTAATTGAGACCCTTATTATCTGGCATTAACACCCATACTTTATTTATTTTCTTATCTTTATTTCTGGGTTACTTTTTCTTCTTTTTCCTCTTCTTTCAAGATGGCCACCGAGGAAGGAAAAAAGCGAAACTTCTAAAAGGGGAGACAAACAAGTCCATCTGCGCAATCTTTGGAAAAAAGCGTCAGTTGGAGAAACCCGTCCACTTGCACATCTCAGCATGCACCGAGGACGGTGCAATCTTTAAGTGTAGGGAGGTCGATACCGATCTCCATGGGTTAGTTACTCTTCTATCTTAACACCAATGGTTTATTTTCCTTGTTCATTGTTGCATTTGCATGATTGATTGCATATTTGTTTGATTTTTGCATATTTTACCACTTGGTTAAAGTAATATTTTCTTTTTCAAGAAACCTTTTAGAGCATTTCACTAATTTGAATAAAATTTAATGTTACACTTGTTTGAAGAAATATTATACTGGAACATGGTTTAGAGCTCGAGCACACAAAACCTGTGAGATTTTTTAGCCTATTCGAATTGGTTGCATTTTACCAACCAATATTTTATTTTTGGTGTGTGTTTTTCTCTCTAAAATTGTGATCTTTGTCTTGCTTAATATACTTCCATTGTTTGATGTATGCATGCACTGATATGATTGAGGCCTTTGTTTCACTAAGCTTACATACCCATATGGCCTTACCCCTTCATTATCTCTTGCAAACCAATTTGAGCCTATTTTTACCCCTCTGTTCTTTATTTTAGCACATCATTAACTCTAAGCGAAAAATAATAATGTCCTTAATTTGAATCCTTGGTTAGCTTAGACTAGTGAGAATGCTTATGAATTAAGTGTGGGGAAGAGTGGATTTGGAAACTTTTAAGTGTGGGGAAGTTGGGTTTGAAAATATTTGGTTTGAATAATTGGGTGTTGTATATTTTAGTGAAAATGTGCAAAATAATGGTTGAGCACATGTTATTGCATTCAATACCTTAATTATATGCATTGGAAAAAAAAGTGAAAAAGAAAAAGAAAAGAGCAATTAATAAAAGAGGACAAAATGCCCCAAAATAAATAAGTGAAATCAATGCATATGAGCTGTACTCAAAACTTAGAATGCATAAACATGTAGTAAACACAGTTAATGGGAAGTTAGATTTTTCATTTTAATTAAATGAATTGTCTTAAGCTAGGTGGAAAGTTTATGTTAATTAAGGATTCAGATTTTAGTCCACTTGGCCAAATACAATCCTACCTTGACCCTAACCTCATTACAAACCTTAAAAGACCTCTTGATTTGTGTATTGGTGCATTAAATTTTTGTTGATTGTTAGATAAAGAGCAAGCTATAGAAAGCAAGATTAGTAGAGAATTGAGAGAATTGACCCTAAACACTTGAGAGTTAGAATGATATACACTACTAATAAGGGTTCAGTGCTTAATTCTATGTTCCCTGCTTTTCTAAGCTATCTTCTTCTTGCAAGTTATTTATATTGTATTTTGTGATTTGAATTAGTGAAATCCAGTTCATATTTATTCTTGAAAGATTTATTTACTTTTTCACCAAGTAGGTAGAATCATTTTAGCATGTAGTTGCATTCACATTCATAGGTTGCATTGCATGAGTCTTGCCTTTTCCTACT
>NC_029781.3:19259368-19262287 GCF_000817695.3 Arachis duranensis
ACAAAGATAAATAAAATTCACATGACAAATTTTTATTTTTTATATAGTACCGTATGTATAAATTAATAATGGTACAAAAGTCGGGAATGGATTCTCTTCCTTGAAAAAAATAAATTGAATACTGATAAGTGTTGAATTTAACCTTTTCATTATTTGCACTTTTTTATTTATTTTTGGTTCCCCTTATAAAATTAAAAATAAAAGATTACATTTTATTCTCTTAAGTATTTTTTTCACGGAAGAAAATCCATTTCCTCACCGATAATTTATATATATTATTATACATTAACAAGTTGGAGAGAGAGAGAAAAAATTAATTACAAATAAATCTTTTAAATTGATCAGGTCAACGTCTTTTTAAATAATTTTTACGGTCGATGTATTGATTATATAAGTGAACCCTTCGTCCACCTACATCCTCACCAATTCTTCACTCATCAAACACACAACACACAACAATGGCAACTGCACGGTGGAGCTCTATTTCTCTAAGCACTGCAACAATCAAGAAAAGGAGAGTGGAAGCTACCATGGAAGAAAGGAGGTGTCACTCGAGTTCCCCTTCTTCCGCGTCTACAAAGACGGTGGGGTGGAGTTACTCCATTCCCCACCAGTATTCTATCCTCCCTGCGACGTTAAAGACGCCGTCATTTCTTCCGATGCATGTGCACCTGTCACCGCTCGTATCTTCCTCCCAAAAACACCCAACCGCAACAACAAACTCCCTGTCTTGCTCTTCTTCCATGGCAGCGGCTTCTGCGCCAATTCCGCCTTCACTGAGGAATACAGTAACCACGTCGCTGCCATTGCCAACGAAGCCAAGGTCCTTGCGGTCTCCGTAGAGTACGCTAAGTTCCCGGCCCGACCACCGCCCGAGTGCTACGAAGACGCCTGGAGATCTCTCCAGTGGGTCGTGTCTCACGTGGACGGGGATGGGCCAGAGCCCTGGCTTAACGACCTTGCTGACCTGCAGCGTGTTTTCATCGCCGGAAGCGGCACCGGCGGTAACCTCTCGCACTGGGTGGCTAGCCTAGTGGGAAAAACAGTGTTACCGAGGCGTGTGAGTGTGGAGGGTACGATTCTGGTGCACCCTTTCTTTGGTGGAATAGGGGACGATGATCAGTGGCTGTTCATGTGCAAGGAGAAGAATGGGCCGGAGGATCCGAGGCTGAAGCCGAGGGCGGAGGATTTACAGAGTCTTGGGTGTAAGAGGGTTTTGGTGTGTGTGGCGGAGAAGGATCCTTTGCTGGTTGCCGGAAGGAACTACGTTACGGCACTGAAGAAGAGTGGTTGGAGTGGAAGTGTTGAGCTCGTTGAGCATCAGGGTTTGGGACATTGCGAGCATGTTTATAAGCCTTATGAAGACAATTCTCGTCAGGTCTTGAAAAAGATTGCTTCTTTTATCAATGAAAAGAATTGCCGCTGTTAGCTTACTCATGTTGATGTGGGAGAAATTGAATTTATGCTTGGCTTCTTTGTAGTTTTGAGATATCCAGGTTCTAATAAGTGAGTGTAGGTCTCACTCAAAATGCATGGTGTGGTTAGGCTGTATCATGATTCTTGCCATTGCCCTGCACATGTGCATCCTTTTTATTAGGGAGGCCCACTCACATAAAGATGTCTAAATTTTTTTTTTTAAAAGATATTTTTATGTTGTGTTTTAATTGATTTTTGTATAATTTATTCAATGTTCTTTATCACATATTATTAAATTTTTTAAAAAATTTTCTTTCCAAAAACATTAAAAACATTTAATTTGAACTAAAACAAAAAAATAATAGATTAACTATTAAATTTTTTTAAAAAAATTATTTATAGATTATTTATATAAAAAAATATATCACATTCATCAAAAAATATATATAACAAGCTCAAGCCTCTTAAAATTTTTATAAATTAAAAAATAATTAATTTATATTCGTACAATATATAAAATAATTACTATATTATTATTATATTATATATTAAGATTTACTAATTTAAATTTTTTTTATTTTTAATATAAGCATTAGAAATAAATAAAACTTTTATAACTAAATGTAATGTAACAAAATATATATAATATTAATTAATTCTTAAAAAATTCTAAAAAAAATAGTTTCTTTTATTTTAGTAAAATAACTATTTATTAAAATAGACAAATTAATTATTTTCTTCTCATATACGGTTTTTTTAAGACATAAAAGTAATTAATTAGGACATTGGTTAAGATAATTAAAGTCACTATTTCATTAAATTTTTAATTTAAAGAAAAATCCTAGTTAATTTTGGTATAGAAATTTCGAATTTGAAAACATTGATAAAAATTATGTTGAATTTTGATTTATTTGATTCTCATTTAAATTAATCACTGCATAAGTTAAAGTTTTGTTTTGAAGTTATATTCGAGCTTTAATATGATTTTTAAAGTTTTAATTTACTTAGTTTGATTTTTTTAACTTAGGTATCCGTGACTCATATTAGGGTTTTAAGTGTTTAGTTAAAAAAAATAAGGTATAAAAAATTTTAATTGTCACGTCAAATAGTCGCTAGAATGTATAATGTAGCAGTCGTTAGTCCATCTCAGCATGTCGTTAACGATTTTGTGAGGCAGTGACAAATATTAAAAAAAAATTTTACTTTAAAACATTTGGACTTTTTTTGCTCATATATATATAATATAATAATAATAATATTATGATAATTGTTTTATATATCACACAAATATAAACGTTTTTTTTCTATGATCTTAAGAAAGGTTTTGTAAGTCCCTAACTTTGTTATCGATTTTTGTAGTGTTAGCCCTCATATTATCAATTTGATTCATATATAATTCGGATGATAAATTATTTGGTGACATGCTTCCTTTTTTACTGTGACATACTTGTTTATTATTATTATTATTATTATTATTATTATTATTATTATTATTATTATTAT
>NC_029781.3:19263363-19288340 GCF_000817695.3 Arachis duranensis
AATCTTTTAAAAAAAGTTAATAGTTAATTTATTATCTTTTTTGTTTTAGTCCAAATTAAATGTTTTTTTATTGTTTTTGGAAAGAAAATCTTTTGAAAAATTTAATAATATGTGATGAGAAACACAGAATAAATTATACAGAAACTAATTAAAACACAACATAAAAACATCTTTAAAAAAAGACGTTTTAGGCGTCTTTATCTGAGTGGCTCCTTTTATTAATATATTGTTCATCTAAACACGAAAATACTACTTGTCTTTTAACTTTTATCCATTAGTCGGTCTTTAAATTTAAATATCCTAATTTTTTAATTTGTTAGTTAATCATGTTTTCTATATTTAAAGAATCACTTTATTTTTTTAATTTAAATTTTATAAATATTATCCATTTATAACTAATTTAAAAATGAGTCACTCTTTTTTTTTTCCAAAAAATTACAAAAGTTACAAAGCTTAAATATGCAACTTCAATTTTTAAAAATTCACGAAAGTTTGACATTTTTCATTCATAAAATTTGCAATTTTAATCTTTTCTATTCTTTAGTTTTATGAAAAACGTGTACCACCTAAGTAGGGTTGACTAAACAAGCTGAATTTGCTGGACCATATCACCAAAAAAGATAGACCGAAATAAAATTTTGGACTTGCCAATTTTTAAAAACCTGTCAAACCCACATGCCATACTCGCGGGCTTTGGAAGGGGCGGAACATGCCGACAATATTATTTTTTTTAAAGGATATTTTAATTATTTTATAGCATCATATAAATATGAAATTAAGAGAATTTATAGTAACATGGTTATTATTATGGATTATGTGGTGTATTTTGATTTAAATGTGGTTTAATAATTTGATGTAGATTTATGGAATATGAATTATATTGTTGTATTTGAGATGTAATATGGTTAATATTGTATGTGATTTAAGTGTGGTAATTATTATGAATTGTGTATTTGTTGTTTAGAGCTTAAAAATAATATAGTCAGTTTGTCATAAATTTATTGAATTATATATACTTATTATAATATTATTTAGAGCTAAAAAAAACAAGAGAGGACGGATTGATGTGCCACCCACAAATCCCTTCTTTGGCAGGGGAGGATAGCAAATTCAGTCCATACTAATTTGGCAGCGTGGTGTCACGGTAAATTTTTAGAAGGTTAGATTTAACAGTGTTTGTATAGTTTTCTGGAGTGTTTGAGAATACTCTAGATGGTTCCGGAACGTTCTAGAATGTCCTAGAAGGTTCTGGAATACTCTAGAAGGTTCTAGAAGACTTTAGAAGATCATGGAATATTCTAGAAGAGTGTAGATGTATATAGAAGTATAAAGAGTGGTATGGAATAATCTAGAAACATTTAGAGAGTTGTGGTAGGATAGATATTTGTAAAGAAGGTTCTGGATGATTAATCTGGACCGTTGATTAGATTTAATCCTAACCATCCATTGAGGAGGTGGATGGCTATAAATAGGGGTGAGAGTTAGAGTTTGGGTGTGTGTGAATCATTTGTAACCACACTTGAGCAATAAAGTGTTCTTCCACCAAAGCTTCCTTTCTCTTGTGTTCTCTTGTATTCTTAGCTTTCTTGCTAAGTATTGAGGGTTAGGCTGACTTGGTCTTAGCTCAAGAGGTTGAGTAAGTCCGAGTGCCGGCACGGTAGCGTTGGAGTGTGTCCAAGGCCGTCAAGAAGGTACGTTCTTCAAGTGAGCCTAGAGGTAAGGACTCTAACTTCTTAGAAGAAAGAGTTTCTATGTTGGAAAATGTTCTATCTTCTATGGATGAGCGGTTCCAAAGGATAGAACATGACAAGGAGACCCTCGAGGCTCACGTGTTAGGAGAACTAGATGCTTTCAAAGAAAGCATGCTCCAAATTGAAGAGAAGCTTGAGAACTCCTTAAAGCTATTTGAGGAAGTTCGAGTTTGGTTCGAGGAGGCGAAATCTCGACCAACCATTATAAGGGAGACAACAAAGATTGATCTCCCCAAGCCAAAGGAGTTCAAGGGCGTAAGGGACGCTCGCGAGGTGGAGAACTTCCTATGGCAAATGGAGAGGTACTTCGAAGGCCAAGGGGTGGTCGAAGAAGCAATAAAGGTACGCACTGCAGCTCTCTACCTTTCTGATAATGCTACTTTGTGGTGGAGGAGAAAGTGCGTAGATATGGAAAAGGGTACTTGCAACATAGCCAGATGGGAAGATTTCAAAAGGGAATTGAAAAGACAATTCTTCCCTGAGAATGTGGTTTATGAAGCAAGGAAAAAGTTGAGGGAGTTGAAGCACAAGAGTACGATTAGCGACTACGTAAATGAGTTTACTACTCTCACGCTTCAAATCCCCAACTTAGCATCAGAGGATGCATTGTTCTTCTTCATTGATGGACTCCAATCTTGGGCAAAGCAAGAACTACAAAGAAGGAATGTTAAGGATGTCGATGAGGCCATCGTGGTAGCCGAATCACTCACTGAGTATCATAGGGGAGACTCTAAACCCAAGTCTTCCTCCAAGCCTAGTTCTGCTAAAGGTGGGGGAGACAAGGGGAAGAGTTTCTCAATCAAGAAGGAAGGAAAATACTCTTCAAAAAAAGAGTACGAAGAAAAGAAGAAGGCTTTCGTGCCCAAAGGAGGATGCTTCGTTAAGGCTTTCTTGCCCAAAGGAGGATGCTTCGTGTGCAAGGGACCACACCAAATGAAGGATTGTCCCAAGCTAGGGACTTTGGCATCTATCGCTGAGGAACGAGAAGTTTAAACTCAAGTAACTGAGTGTGTTGGATCTATCCAACACATAAATGCTGTGAAGGCCAAAGAGGCAAGCACTGCAGAAAAGAAAGGCTTGATGTATGTCAAAGCCTTTATCAATGAAAAACCCGTCATGGCTATGATCGACACTGGTGCTACACACAACTTCATCACGCCTGATGAAGCAAGGAGGCTTGGGTTAAAGATCACCGAAAAGAATGGCTGGTTCAAACCCGTGAATACCAAGGGGGAACCCCTTAAGGGAGTAGCAAAAGGGGTTGAGATGACTCTTGGTTCTTGGAAGGGCCTTGTGGATTTCTCAGTAGCACCCATGGACGATTTTAAAATAGTTATCGGACTCGATTTGCAAAGAAAAGCAAATATAATACCTATGCCATACTACGACGTAGTATGCGTCATGGAGAAAGGGTCTCCATGCATGGTCCCTACAGTCTCTAAAGTTGGCGGACCACCGATACTGTCTGCCATGCAACTCAAGAAAGGTTTCAAGAAGGAGGAGATGATGTCTTTGACTTTACTACAAGAGGAGTCAACAGCCAAAGGAGAAGATGTTCCCTATAAAATCAAGGAAGTCCTTGAAGAAAATAAGGATGTGATACCTTTCGAGTTGCCAAAGCAGTTACCACCTAGAAGAAAGATGGATGACAACATTGAATTGGAGTTAGGAGTGAAACCGCCTATCTCAAAACCATACAGGATGGGGGCCATTTCTATGGTTGAAGGAGATATTGTGCATACCATCAAGGAAGGGTTGCATCACGATCTACTAGCCAAGAAGTTGGTGGAGTTGGCTAGAGAAGGTAAGACCAAAAGATTTTGGTTAGAAAACGACCTTCTCTACACAAAAGGGAGAAGACTATACGTTCCTAAATGGGAAAATCTGAGAAGGAAGTTGGTAAGAGAATGCCACGACACCAAGTGGGCTGGTCACCAAGGTCAGCGAAGAACCTTAGCACTCATTGAATCTTCTTATTATTGGCCTCAAATGAGAGATGAAGTGGAGAGCTATGTGAAGACTTGTCTTGTGTGCCAACAAGATAAGATTGAAAACAAGACACCAAGCGGGTTGTTGGAACCTCTGCCTCCATCAGAGCGACCGTGGGAAAGTGTCTCTCTAGATTTCATCTCTGCCTTACCGAAATCCGAGAGGTTTGGATCTATTCTCGTGATAGTTGATCAATTTTCGAAGTATGCTACCTTTATACCTGCCCCTACTGACTACACTGCAGAGGAGGCAGCACGACTATTCTTCAAGAATGTGGTGAAATATTGGGGATTGCCTAAGAGCATCATTAGTGATCGAGATCCACGCTTCACAGGACGACTATGGACAGAGCTGTTCAAACTCCTTGGGTCGGAGCTTCATTTCTCAACAAGCTTCCATCCTCAAACCGATGGGCAGACTGAGAGAGTGAATGCTTTACTTGAGTGTTACTTGAGGCATTTTGTAAGCGCTAATCAGAAGGATTGGACAAAACTCCTAGACATTGCTCAATTCTCATACAATCTGCAAAGGAGTGAGTCTACAGGGAAGAGCCCATTCGAGATTGTGACTGGACAACAGCCGCTTACACCCCACTCTCTTTCTTCTTCCTACTCAGGGAAGAGCCCTGGAGCTTATCATATGATTAAGTCATGGAAAGAACAAGCAGATGTCACTCGTTTTTACCTCGACAAAGCTGCCAAGAGGATGAAGAAATGGGCAGATAAGAAGAGAAGGCATGCAAGCTATCAAGTGGGAGACAAGGGAATGATCAAACTTCTTCCACAACAATTCAAAGCCTTTCGCAAGGTTCATAAGGGCTTAATCCGCAAATACGAAGGGCCATTTGAGATCATTGGACGTGTTGGGGAGGTTGCTTACAAAGTACAACTTCCTCCCTCTATGAAGATTCACCCGGTCTTCCATGTGAGTATGCTTAAACCATATCATGGAGACCAAGACGAACCGAGTAGAGGTGACTCAAGTCGCGCTCCGCCTGTGGTAATTAGATCATTTGATAAAGAAATCGAAGAGACCTTAGCTAATCGCATCGTGCTACGAAGAAGAGTACCTTTAGAAGGTCATAGAGTATTCTAGAAGAGTATAGATGTATATAGAAGTATAAAGAGTGGTATGGAATAATCTAGAAACATTTAGAGAGTTGTGGTAGGATAGATATTTGTAAAGAAGGTTCTGGATGATTAATCTGGACCGTTGATTAGATTTAATCCTAACCATCCATTGAGGAGGTGGATGGCTATAAATAGGGGTGAGAGTTAGAGTTTGGGTGTGTGTGAATCATTTGTAACCACACTTGAGCAATAAAGTGTTCTTCCACCAAAGCTTCCTTTCTCTTGTGTTCTCTTGTATTCTTAGCTTTCTTGCTAAGTATTGAGGGTTAGGCTGACTTGGTCTTAACTCAAGAGGTTGAGTAAGTTCGAGTGCCGGCACGGTAGCGTTGGAGTGTGTCCAAGGCCGTGACAGTGGGCTTTGATAGCACAGGACGACTACAAGAAATCAGGATTTCGCTACATTTTTAAAACATGATAAAAAGTTGAAAAAAACATAACAATAATTTTTTGACACGCTTTTTGAACTACCAGTGCGCTTTTGAAAAGATCACATCTATACGCGTGCAACGGTTGTATACATGAAATTTACAAATATTAACAAAAATAAATTTTTAAGAAGAGAATTAAGAATTATGTAGGACACAGAGTTTACAAATTCTAACTCTAATGGCTTCACTTTTTTCCATCACCAAGTTGACCAAAGTCATTAGTCCCTAGAAAACATCATATAATATGCGTAGTGTCAGCCTCTTATCACTTCTATATTTATCATTGAACATTTAAAATATGAAACATTGCAAATAGCAAACCAACATTGTGATAATGTGAACTAAATAATTTAGTGACCAAAATTTGTTCTCCAAAATAATGCCCTAAAATTCTAGGATCCTATTGGATCAAATCAAAACTATATAATAATAAACTTCTCAAATTGGAGAAAATTTCGGGGGAGAGGTAGCATATATTAGAATTAGACTCACCATCAATACAACCTTAGAGTCACTTCTATTATATTCAACATTTTCAAAAAAGATTAGGTTGTTATTACACTTACACAGGGCACTATCACAAAGCAAATCTTCAAAGAACAATAAAACAATGAGGAGCATGATAATGAATTAAGCAGGCATATAGACCAAAAAACAAAAGATTTAATTCTTGAAAGAAAGAGGATTTTATAATTTCAGAAATCATTGCATCTCCACTATCACAGTTACAGTTTTATTTATCTCTTTTTTATTGTATAAGATGAAAAATGAGTTTTAATAATACCCATGTTCCCTTCAAACTAAAGCATGCATAATAAGAATTTTGTATAGAAATATTTTGACAAGTATAATAACCATTAATTAAGACATTTCTTTACCCAACAAAATTTATTAAAATAAAATATTCTAAAAAAAGAAGAGAAAAGGTCTACATGAGTTCTTTTGGCAAAGCTCCTGTAAATTCTACTTCCTGTAAATAAAGTCCTGGTTTTGAGTATTATAAATAATTAGTTAAAGAGACAACATAAAAAATAAATTAACATAATAAGAGAATTGACATAAAAGCTCGGTTGCCAAAAAGGTAGGCCTAGAATGAGTAATTCAATCATTAACAAAATCAACAACACATCCATTTCCATCAAGCATGACCATAAAAGCATAAACAATTAATAACACACCTTTTGTTGAATATATCCACTAATGTCCCTCAATACATGCATCCGTAGCATTAGTCTTTTGAAGTAAATCTTGCATTAAGAAAGATAATACACGATATCAGTTAGCAACTTTGAGTTTTAATAAATGCTAGTTTCGTCGATTTTATATGCAGAAATAATTATGTAATCTAAATCACCTGTCTAGCTCCCTCTGCAATATAAATTATAGCTGATCCCTTTTTAAAAGGAATCAGATATGCCACCAGCAGCAAAGCAGCACTACCACAACAGCATAATGAGAACTACTACACAGAGCAACAGCAAATCAATATGACAGCAACAACGGACCAGCACCACAACAGAGACAAAATACAAGAGGTGGCAGCGGTAGCAGCAGCAGATAAAGAACTATGAGAAGCCTGAAATAAACTCAGTCTTAGGCAATAATAGGCTGAAATAAAATTAACTCTAAAAAAGACTTATCATAAGAATAAATATTTTTATTACTAACCACTAATATAATAGTCACATAAAATTGTCTTTATATAAACACCATGAGAATTTTCAGTTGGCATACTCCCTATACACAGCCCTGTCAATACAGAGTAGTTTTTTCTCGCCAACGTATGTCTGAGATACCTTTGTGAACCCCGTATTGTTACGGGCTGCGGTCTTAGACCGAAAGTATGTATAACAAAATCTCTGTGAACACTCCCTGTCGTCATAAGCTGTGGCCCTAGACCAGAGGTTTCCTAAAAAGTGAATCTCGGTGGTCGGACTGTCCTTCTACATACAACAGATTCTCACATAACCATTTTCATTATTTATCATCAACTACTCTTTTTTATCTTTGTCATTTTCTTTCCTGTGGCAGAGATCTGCTCTCCTATGACAGATATTCCTTTAGTTAATATATTTTTTTCTGTGTTCTGCTCTCTTGTGGTAGAAATTTGTTTAATATTTTTTTTAATCTTTGCTCTCTGCTCTCTTGTGATAGAGATTTCTTTAGTCAATATATTCTTTTCTTTCTTCGTTCTTTTACTTTTTTGCTTTCAATATCTCAAATTATTTTCACACTCCTCTCTCATCTTTTTTCAAATGTCTTATGAAAGAAAAATCATAAGATTTTAAACTTAACTTTATCTTTCTAAAACTTTTAGGGATTATAATTATTTTACCTCTCTTTTCTTATTTAATAAAATCATATCTTTACTAAAATGAATAACAATAATCAAATTAGTATGAGTACAATAATAATAAAAGAGTAGTAATATTAATATTTTTATTTTGATATCAAAAACTAGTTTGTAGGGCTTTATTCTTAATTTTTAAAAATTTTGCTTTAAATCTTAAACTTTAAATATTTAACTTTTTAACCCAATATTTTATAAAATTACTCAAAATATCCCCAAAACTTATATGATTATTATCTTTAACCCCAATCTTTTATTAAATTATATTTCCATACTCAAAATAATATTTGTATTGGTGACAACATCCCTTCTCAAAACCAAAATTTTCGTGATCTTTTAAAATTTAAACTTGATTTTAAATTCGTTCTTGAGCTTTTCGGTTACTAATTTTTCACGGCTTTTAATTTAATCTCGTGGCAATCAAACCTCATCAATTTTTTCAATATTTAAGTTTAACAACAGCCCTCAAATCAGGCTATAACAGATCGGTTTGACAACCTCGTCAAAACTAAAACATAAAACACTAAATCAACAATATTTTATCAAAATTCAAACACAAAATCATTCAATTTCAAGCCATAATCATCCAATCAACAATTACATATTAAAAACACAATTAATTCGTAATTAATTTACCAAATTCTACTTTTAGCTCGCTGTCCTCACAATCGAAGTACCAAAAAAATTTTCTGTTTGAGAAATTTGAGAAAAAAACGTTAAAGATTGACTACTCTATTTTTTGGCTTACTTGGTCGAACATGCATGAAGGGAGAGAAACTTCACCGCCGATTCCTCCCGAATAAAAGTGGCGTTAACATGAAGAGGAGAAAGATACAAACACTTTAATTAATTCGAATCTTTTATGAAAGTTACAAATCTCAAAAAATCAAACTCAAAAGCTCGGACGTTCCATGATTTTCTTTCTCTCCTTCTCATGGCATTCTCTTTCTTTCCCCAAAAATGGTTCGGTCATGCATGAAGGAAGGATGATTAATGGTAATTAATTAGTGCTAAGGTGACACATGGGGTTATGTGTCATGGTTAGGCTAGGTGTTAAATTATAAAAATTACTATAACAATATAGATTATTTTTTTAGGGTTATATGTAGAAAAAAAGAATTAAAATTTGTCAAAAAAATAAATTTTGATACTATTTTAACTATGAAAATATGTTAATAAAAGTTTTATCAAAAATAGTATTTTTAACATAGAAGTAATTGTGAAAAAAGTTTAAATCTTATTTTGATAAATATTGGCTGTCAAAAATAATTTGTTAGAAAAATTTGAGAATATATTTTCTGTGATACTTATTAACCGTCAAAAATACTATTTATTTTGACACTTATTGATCATAAAATATTCTCAACAAAATTTTTTAACAAAGAATGAGATAAGATTCTTCAAATCGAAGAATAAATTAAGATTTTGAAGATAAAAAATGAGTAGTATGATCCCAAACTGAGAGCAATGTGATGTCAAAATTGAGCTCAGAGAAGAAGGGAAAATGTGGAGTAATTTGAAAACAAATGAGTGTCAAAATTGAAAAGTAATTTTTTACGGTCAAATTATTCATAAAAAAAATATAGAAAATTTGACATTTATGATATTTGTCAAAAATATATATTAATTTTTACATTTAGTTATGGTATTAAAAAATAAAGTGTTAAAATAGTTCTCTTTTCTTGTAATGAATATTAAATCAGCAATTTAAATTATAAATATTTTAAATAGATAATTATAAAAATTAGATATATTAAAACACAAGTAATAATATATATAAGTTACTAATATAAATGATATTAGTAATATAACGATAAAAGACAAACAGTGAAATATTAGCAAAACTAAGCTCACCGTAGAGTACCCATATATACTCATATCGGCGGATTTTGAAGTCAATATCGAAATTTTAATTTTAATTATACAAAATATCACATTTAATAAAATTATATATAATAATTTTAGTCAATTTAAACTTCAATAATCATCAAATTAATTTGATTATTATATCTAATAAAATAATTTTTAAATAAATAATTTAATTTAATAAAATAAGTCATAAATAATTTATAAGTTTTAAAAATACGGATGGTTACAAAAATCTATTTTCAAATGATGAATAGAATATGTTTTGCACAATGGAGAAATATATGAACATCTCTAAAAGGAATAATATACATGCACCCTTGATGTCCATAATTCAGCTTTGCTTACTTCTTACCATGCTGATCATCGTCTCCTACTTTTGCATCCACCATAGACGAGCAAGATATTTTTGAAATAAACTTTTGGTGATGTAGCAAAGAATATATTTGACAATGAATTGAATTTCTATCTATCTATGAAGTTTGAACTTACTTTAATGTTTCAAACGGATCAAGTATATAGTTTATAGTTTTGTTCTATGTTATTTTCTTTTCATTCCACCTAAGATATGTTTATTTTGACATTTTGTTTTCATCTGCTGCTGTTGTTGTAGTCGTCATTGTCCAAATTCTCTTTGCATGAGTTTTATGTAAAATTAATTGTTATATCTATTTTCATAAATGTAGGTTCAAAAGACCATATAAAGGCCCAAGGTGAAATTTTAGAGGGTCTTGTAGCTCGTCTTGTGAGTCATGATAGTCTAAATCATATGGAGAAAATTTTGAAAGAATACCCTTTTTCACCTGCTGATGGAGGTGTGATCAATGGTTCTCTCTATATATTGTGTGCTAGCTGTTGTGCCGTATCTTGTGCCTTATTATTTATTGGTACTATGCTCGTTAGTTGAGGAAAGAGAAATAGATATACCAAGGCTTAGGATATCATTGAATAATCCCTTTTATGCATAGTACCAATATTTGATCAAGAGTACCTGAAAATTGGATTTGAGCTATATGCAAATGGGAGCCCTTTTTTCTGTTCTTCTAATATAAGCCATCCCAACATTCAAGCTTTCAGGGAGGTTCAAAGAATGAAAATAAAATTATTTTTTGTGGATCTGCTTAATCAAATGAGGAAAAGGTTAGAATTCACATCAATGTTGTCTACTTGCCTGATTAATTTTGTCTGCTATCATGATTTTTACCATTTTTTTTTTTGTTGGGGATTAGAGTATTATGTTGCAAAAGTACACAATGGATGCTGAATCTTTTGATGAGTTTTTTAAAAATGGGATATGGAATATAATCTTTCTACTCATGAAATACCACTAGTTATTTATGAAATCTAGTTATTATTTATTAAGATATAAACTGCCTTTAGTATTGACTGCGTTTTAAGTTGTCTATGTAGTTGCCCTATTATGGTTTTCTTTTGAACTGGTTATGCACTCTATTTATTTCTGCTTATTCATATATTTGTTTCATGCTAATGCTATCTATCTTGTATTTTAGGGTAAAATCATGCATGGAAGAGATGAACCCTGTTGGAGAAGAACCATATGAGATCACTCTTGACAACCAAGGGTGTCATGGTGGCCCAAAAGTGATCAAGCATCATATAAGCTTCAGCTTTTTGTTAGCAACATGTAAGCTTCTGCCTTTTATTAGCTAAAATGCTTTGGAAAGCTCATATTTTTTTTTTTTATAAATTATGAGCATTGCTTCTCAAAGTTTTCTGCTGATACTGCACATACTACTTTTGTTCTTGTATACTTTTCTTACTAAATTATATAGTGAGGATTATTTTTTTCTATCTTTAAAACTAATTTTCTTCTTATAGTGTTTGATCTCAATGTAAATGTGAAAATGACAGAGCAGATGGTTGTTTTGAAATGCATGTATTGGATTAGCTTGTTTGATATAATATATGCCTGAATGTGGGTTTTTTTTTTATCTTTTACGGTATAATTAGATATGGGTTATAATTTATTCTTTAATCAGCCATTATTTATTGTAATAATTATTTTTAGATATTATGTCTCAAATCTTTTCTTATATATTTAAATTTTAAAATTACATCTCTTAAAGTTAGAATATTTAAATTTAAATTTAAATAAAATAAAACAAAAATAACAAACCAAAATTAAACTCTAATCAAATTAAAATTAAAATTAAAATAATACTACCAAAATCATTTTTTCGGTTTTAATACTGATATATATGATTTTTTTATTCTAATTAACAAGAATAATAAACACAATTATTTTTGGATGAGTTTCGGATGTGTTTATTTAGTATACAATTTTGTAATTTTAGGTGTGTTGATTAATGTATACAACAACATGGTTGAACATTAGCCTAAGAGTAGTGAGGACCATGTTTGCTTCATGACAAACAACGTTTTCTTTTCCTTTGAGTATATATACGGAGATTTTTATTTTATTAGTTTTGTATGCCTGGCTCAAAAAACTTGTTTAACAGCCTCGTTCCTGGACTTTATTGTAGAAGAAGCACTATATATATTGAGTTATTCTCAACTAAAGCAGCAAAAGAGAATCAATTTTTTGTTATTATTTGTGTTCAAAAAAAATATTTATGTTAAGAAAATATAAGCACAAATTTGGTGAATTTCAGATGTGTACTAAAAGAATTTGATATGTTATTTTATTATTTTGCATGTGTTAAAAAATTATTTATGTAAAAAAATATAAATACAATTTAAACGAATTTTAGATGTGTACCAAATGTAATACCCTAATTATCCTAAGTTTTACCTCGCGTCGTAAAGCAAAGGTTAATCAAAGGTTACGACAGTTCTAAGCTCATATATATAATATATAGAAAGAATTAATATAATCTAGAAGCCAGATGAATGATATAGTTCAAAAACAGGATTTAAAAAAAGAGCACAAAACATACTAAAGAAGCTTCTAACTTAAAGTACAAGAAACAGATATAATATAACAACAGATAAGAATATAATATCATAAGAATCTAGCCATGACTCGCAGAGTTTAAGCCGGCTAGCTATATACAGACCAAACAGAAATCTAAAGTTTAAAACAGCTTATACAAATTTTGTCTCTTAAAATAAGCCTCTAGGCAAAAATATAATACAAAAGTGAGAGATATAAACAAAAATCAACAAAAAGACATGCAGAACATCCAGGATCCTCCGCGCTGTCACCATCAGAGCAACTCACCGAGGTGGGTTGTGACCTGCATCTGAAAAATAACAACAGAATATGGTATGAGAACTCCAGTTCTCAGTATGGTAACAGTGCCCAGTGATGTAAGATATAAGACTCCGGGACGCCAAAGGCAATCCTAGACTTCATATCCATCACAAATATCAAACTTGAGGCATAGCTAAAACAGAAAAGCAAATATAAAACCTTAACATAAAAAGGGTAATCTAACTTAAACGATTTTCTAGTCGAACAGTTCTCCGCTGTCCCACAGCCTTCACCAACCTATCCTCCATGCGATCCCATCGCCATCGCCTTCCGAACCTCCTCAAACCCAGACAATCACAATTAATACAAGCAAGTAAAACACAAGTAATATACATGTACAGCAAGTAAAACAACTAGCAAATAGACATATTATTCATTTAGGCAAGAGATGCAATTAGGCAAAGCAAACAAAACACATAGTAGATGCACATGATGAATGCCTGTCCTATTGGCTCGTGATATCACTTGTCGGTTTATGAATGTCAACCCGACACATCCTTTCGGATATCGCCTTTCTGCCACGTCCGAGGATATAGCACCTGGTATGCTTTTGTTCCGAGGATATAATGCCTGGCACACTATTGTTCCGAGGATATAGTGTCTGGCACACTTGCATGCTCATTCCGAGGATATAGTACCTGGCACACTCTTGCGGTAGAGAAGGAAAACAACAATAACATCTATTTCATCATAATTCATTCCAAGGATATAGTACCTGACACACTATCAACATTCAACAAGTCCATCGACCTCAAATCATTACCCGTCATCGCCATTTCTCATCTCAAATCACTTTCAGTTATCAATTCTCAACATTCCAAAGATATAGTGCCTGACACACTTTTCTTTAATATCCAACAAGCTCGTAATAACCATCATCAGTTCTTTAATTCCATTCCGAACTCATTAATTCATCAGTTTCTCAATTCGAATACCATTCTTCTTTCTCACACCACCAAACCCATCCTCAGTACACCAGAAACCTGAGCTTCCGTTTTCTAATTTTTCAAAATAATACCAATTTATCCCACCTAAGACTTTTCTCATGTTCTAATACCCGAAAATAAGCCCAAGAATCTTAAAATGGTGTCACAGAAACTTTAAAACTTGTTGGGAAGGTGAAATAGCTGAAAACAAAGTTTAAGTTTGAGAAACAGGGCGTCTGCGTCCGGACAGGGGTGTGCGTGCGCACACCCAAGAGAAGTTTTAAAAAGTGTGCGTACGCATAGAGGTGTGCGTACGCACAGATGCTAAAATTCAGAATTATGTGCTTGCACAAGATGTGCTAGCGCCCTCAACAGACTACCCTTCCCAACGTGTGCGTGCGTACATGTTGTAAAACCCCATTGGTTATGTGCACGCACAGGTTGTGCTAGCGCTCTAAACAGGAACCTTCCCCTGCATGTGCGTACGCACAGCGTGCGTACAGGCTTAAATTTTCACAGGGGTGTGCGTGCGCACATACCTGAAATCACAAAATTCTGTAACTTTGTAGAATTTTAGATTTTGGACACCAAACTTCCCACAATCATATCTTCCTCTACCAAAATCGTATTTTCACAAAACTTAAACCATTTTAAAGCTTGTTTAATCATCTTTCATTTGGTATAAAAATTATTGAATTCCAAGCAAGGTAGCTCATGATATGATTCATGGAAGTTCACCAAAAACCTCCTTTTTACCAAAATTTTACAAGTATCCAGTTTTCCACAATTTCAACCCACATTAAAACCAAAACAATACCAAACTCCAATTTACATCACAATCTATCCCATTAGATTACAATTAACCATTCATACCAATTTTTCCATCACACTTTATCATTCTCAATCTTAATTATCAAACATATAATATTGCAAGCAACTTTTCCACCAACACATTCACCAATCATTATTCTATCATTGTCAATCTTCATCATCAAACTCATTCATGCTCCATATTAATGATCAACAATATTCATTCATCCAAAATTCTTCATACATCATATCTCAACATCATTATTTAATAAAATTAACAATATCAATTTACCATACCTTATCAACCATCCAACATCAACAACCATATTAATTCAACCTTATCCTATGGGTCACTAACCTTAAGTGTCCAGAAATATTATATACTACATAGAGAAAATCGAAACCATACCTTGGCCAATTCTCAATATGCACCAAAATCCCAAAGGAGCACAAATTGAGCTTTCAACCACAATCCAAGCTACCAATCACTCCAATAAGCATCAACAATCACCAACAAGCTCCAATATTCAAGCTAAAATCACACATGTTCCATAAATCAAACCAAGGATTTCATATATACACAAAATCACAAGAGATCAAGAATGTTCACCTTACCAAAAGAGGATTGGGTCAAAACCCAATGAGAATCAAGTGCTAGAGTGTACCTAAACACCCAAAATCACAAGATTTCACTCAAAACCAAAACTAAAAACTCGAAATTCTTAGGGCCAGAAAATAGACATGGAATTTCAAGAAACTTACCACAAGGCTTAGCTAGAAGTGATGGGCTTGGCGAGAGCTTCGGGTAGCCGCTAACGACACGCGGATCGGAGCACCGTAGCTCGAGTTATGGTCAAAAGAGTGAAGAGATGAATAGTGTTTCTTCTCTCTTCTCCCCTCTTCTCTTGCAGCTGTGTTGTGTGTTGTGTTTGATGAAGAATGAGCTAAATGGGGCTCATTAAAGAGTGTTTTATATGTTGGGCTTAGGCCCAATTTGGGCCCGGTCCAACCCGTTAGCATTTTTAGTCCGTTTTGCCCAACTTGGGCCAAACATTTAAAATTAACGCCCGATTTTTGACTTCTAACATTTTTCTAAGGTTTTCACTGTTTTTACTTTTTCTCGCACAACACTGGGAAGACTTGAACCGGTTCAACCAGTTTGACTGTCGGTTCACGGTTTTTCACGGCTTTTCACAGAAAATACATTTTCTGACTCAGAAGAATCCACTAAGTCCAAAAATCATATTAAAATCCCCATATTCTCATTCTAACTTTCCGGAACCTAATATGGGCAATTAAAATATTCTATTCTAGTTAAACATTTTTTTGTGAAAACTCCGATTCTTACATTCTCCCCTTCTTAAAAAGATTTTCGCCCTCAAAAATGTCAATCAGCATGCTTTCGCTACGTCACTCTGATCGTTTGTCATCACAAGTCCAAAATCCTCAGTTACCGCCACTAGAATATTCTTTTCCCATGGTTTACTTCCCACAAAATTATAAGCTCTTGTAATTACTAACAACGACTTTGCAAAAGATAGAACTAAGCTTCCCTCAAGTCCAAGAATACATAATACGTAAAGCATATGCTTACCTCTCGTCGGAGGATCCAACCCCGTCCCATCACATGCATCCGAGGTAAACACACGGCCGGACTATTGATTCTGACCCATGTTCTGATTTTTCTTACGACGGTAATTCTTGGCTAGGTGCCCAGGTAGTCCACAAGCATAACACATGCGACTCCCTCTCATATGGTGAAACTGGGCATTGTTGTCCCTTCTGAAGTTCCCTTGACCTAGCAGATGCTGAGGAGTGTGTCCATCTTTCTTGAAGTTCTCTCCCCTTGTTCCAAGGTAATCATCACGTTCCCTACTAGTGTTCCCTCCATGAGTTTCCTTTGACGAGGCTACCGTCTTCACGTATTCCTCAACACCCTCGCCTTGTTCACAAGATCGAAGAAGATCCGAATCTCCATAGGAGCCACAGCGGTCATGATACTATCTTTCAAGCCCCTATAATACTTGATATATTTCCAGCTTTCGAGGTCTCCGGGGCACCCTGACACACCCTTGAGAACCTACAAAGCTCCTCAAATTTGCTAGTGTAGTCTGCCATAGATAAGGAACCTTGCTTCAATTGCATAAGTTCCATCTCTTTCGCTTCCCTTGTAGGCTCAGGAAAATACTTCCTATAGAAGGTCGTTTGGAATACGTCCCAAGGAACATCAGCATTCTAAAATTGGAGCAAGCGACATTCTGCTTGCCACCAATGCTGGTCTCTCCCAGAAGCTGATATGCGGCAAACTCCACATATTGGTTGTTCAGAACATGCTGCGCCTATAAAGCACGCTCCATGGCCTGAAACTAATTGTTCGCCTCTGTAGGGTTGGTTGATCCTCTGAAACTTGGCAGATGAATCTTGAGAAAAGTCGCCAAGGTCATCGGAGCACCTCCCATGTTATCTCCATTTTCCTCAACATTCTCATTCACGTTTTCTTCACCATTTCCATTTCCATTTCCAGCCGGTTGGCCTAACCTCTGCACAGCTTGCGGAGTCATAGCAGCATTAGCTTCCATGGTGTTTGCTAAATTCGCCATTGCCGCCATAAATTCGGCATGGTTATCCGCCGGTTGGGCATTGCTACTCTCGGCTCGACAACGTGTACAACCTCGTCCGTAAGTGGCCATTAGGGTTCTTGTCAATACCAAACAATCGATAACAAGGTGATCAATCTCAATATCAAATGCATAGTGCTTCAATTATCCCAAATAAGGACTCACAAACAAGCATGCTATACTATATCAAGCAGATAACCTAATAGCATCAAAGAAAAGACACACAGAGTATGCAATGAAGCACAATCGGTCCATCGCTCAGGCTCATGAGGACGAACCACTTTGATACAACTAAATGTAACACCCTAATTACCCTAAGCCTTACCTCGTGTCGTAAAGCAAAGGTTAATCAAAGGTTACAATAGTTCTAAGCTCACATATATAATATACAGAAAGAATTAATATAATCTAGAAGCCCGATGAAGGATATAGCTCAAAACCAGGATTTAAAAAAGGAGCGCAAAACGTACTAACGAAGCTTCTAACTTAAAGCACAAGAAACAGATATAATATAACAAAAGATAAGAATATAATATCATAAGAATCTAGCCATGGCTAGCAGAGTTTAAGCCGGCTAGCTATATACAGACCAAACAGAAATCTGAAGTTTAAAACAGCTTATACAAATTTTGTCTCTTAAAATAAGCCTCTAGGCGAAAGTAAAATACAAAAGTGAGAGATATAAACAAAAATCAACAAAAAGACATCCAGAACATCTAGGATCCTCCCCGCTGTCACCATCAGAGAAACTCACCGAGGTGGGTTGCAACCTGCATCTGAAAAACAACAAAAGAATATGGTATGAGAATCGGAGATTCTCAGTATGATAACAGTGCCCAGTGATGTAAGATATGAGACCTCGGAACGCCGAAGGCAATCCTAGACTTCATATCCATCACAAGATTCAAACGTGAGGCATAACTAAAACAACAAAGCATATATAAAACCTTAACATTAAAAGGGTAATCTAACTTAAAGGATTTGCTAGTCTAACAGTTCTCCGCTGTCCCACAGCCTTCACCAACCTATCCCACATATCAGGAATCACAAAATTCTGTAACTTTGTAGAATTTCAGATTTTGGACACCAAACTTCCCACAATCATATCTTCCTCAAACAAAATCGGATTTCCACAAAACTTAAACCATTTTAAAGCTTGTTTAATCATCTTTCATTTGGTATAAAAAGCATTGAATTTCAAGCAAGGTAGCTCAAGATATGATTCATGGAAGTTCACCAAAAACCTCATTTTTACCAAAATTTCACAAGTACCCAATTTTCCACAATTTCAACCCATATTAAAACCAAAACAATACCAAACTCTAATTTACATCACAATCTATCCCATTGGATTACAATTCACCATTCATACCAATTTTTCCATCACACTTCATCATTCTCAATCTCAATTATCAAACATATAATATTGCAAGCAATTTTTCCACCAACACATTCACCAATCATCATTCTTTCATTGTCAATCTTCATCATCATCAAACTCATTCATGCTCCATATTAATGATCAACAATATTCATTCATCCAAAATTCATCATACATCATATCTCAACATCATTATTTAACAACATTAACAAAATCAATTTACCATACCTCATCAGCCAACCAACATCAACAACCATATTAATTCAACCCTATTTTATGGGTCACTAGCCTAAGTGTCCAGAAATATTATATACAACATAGAAAAAACCAAAACCATACCTTGGTCGATTTCCAATATGCACCAAAATCCTAAATGAACACAAATTGAGCTTTCAACCACAATCCAAGCTACCAATCACTTCAACAAGCATCAACAATCACTAACAAACTCCAATATTCAAGCTAAAATCACACATATTCCATAAATCAAACCTAGGATTTTATATATACACAAAACCACAAGAGATCAAGAATGCTCACCTTACCAAAAGAGGATTAGGTCAAAACCCAATGGGAATCAAGTGCTAGAGTGTACCTAAATACCCAAAATCACAAGATTTCACTCAAAACCAAAACCAAAAACTCAAAATTCTTAGGGCAGGAAACTAGACAGAAGATTTCGAGAAACTTACCACAAGGCTTAGCTAGAAGTGACGGACTTGGCAAGAGCTTCACGTAGCCACTGACGGCACACGGATCGGAGCACCGTAACTCGAGTTATGGTCAAAAGAGTGAGGAGATGAATAATGTATCTTCTCTCTTCTCCCCTCTTCTCTTGCAGTTGTGTTGTGTGTTGTGCTTAATGAAGAATAAGATGAATGGGGCTCATTAAAGAGGGTTTAATATGTTGGGCTTAGGCCCAATTTGGGCCCGATCTAATCCGTTAGCGTTTTTAGCCCGTTTGGCTCAACTTGGAATAAACATTTAAAATTAACGCCCGATTTTCGACTTCTAACATTTTTCTAAAGTTTTTGACTGTTTTTACTTTTTCTCGCACAACACCGGGAAGACTTGAACCGGTTCAACCGGTTCGACTGCCGGTTTGTGATTTTTCACGGCTTTTCGCAGAAAATACATTTTCTGACTCAGAAGAATCCACTGAGTCCAAAAATCATATTTAAATCCCCATATTCTCATTCTAACTTTTCGTAACCTAATATGGGCAATTAAAATATTCTATTCTAGTTAAACGATTTTTCATGAAAACTTCGGTTCTTACACCAAAAGTATTTTGTGTGTTGTCTTATTATTTTAGATGTGTTATGAATATATATAAATAATAAAAAAATACAATCAAAATAATCACATGAGACATACCATCAACGTTTTGAAATGTTAATATAATGTTGAATATCAACTTCTACTAAAGCCTATGTTAGTACACGGTTCTTCATGAAACTAGAGTGTGTTTGTTTTATGTGCGTGTCTATAGAAGACATAGACACGTGTATACATGTACAATGTTTGGTTATTAAGACACTGATTTTTTAAAGATATGGTGATACACAAACATATATTAAATACATGTATTTGATGTCCTTTAAAAAAGATGAGACACTGAGACATAATAAATGAGACACAAATTTTTACTCTTTTATGTCTAATTATTTTTTAAAATACCATTCTTATCCCTTAATCTTAACCCCCTTTTTTTTCATCTTCTCCTTTCTTATTGTTGTTCTCAGATGCTCCACCCCTCCTCCTCCTCTCTCTTTCTTTCTCCCTGTTTCTTTTGTTACTTAGCTTCCTTTTCTCTCCGCCACTGCCACTGCCATTGCCGCCGCACCCTTCTCTCTTCATCTTTCTTTCTCCACCACTTGTTCATATCCAAATTCGTCGCTGCCGCTGTGCTCCACCCCGGTGAACTCATGCGGTTCCAACGTGTCCAGAGGTCAAAGACAAATCCGTTTACACAAAGAAGGAGATACCCTCGTTCCCTTAGTCTAGATCCATCGCACCTCCTCCTTATTTGATCCAGATCTCCTGCTGTCTTCGTTTTTTCCTTGCAGCCACCTCTCTTTCTTTTCCTCTTCACGGCTTGCACCATCATTTCTCTCCCTCCTCCTCTTCAGTCCGTCACTGCTTTCTGTTCATTCTTCTTTTTTTCTTGTCTCTTTCTTCATTTTTCTATTTTTTTATTATTCATCTCTATTTTTTTAATATTATTAAATTTATTGGTAAAATTATTAAAATTTTTCTGATATCTAAATAATTTATTTTTGATTATATAAATGATAGTGGAGAAGAAAAATAGATGGTGATAAAGTAAAAGTCTGTATAGTAATAATGACGAAAGTAGAAGATAAGCTAGAAATATTATGTATTTTTTAATATTTTGTGTGTCTTGTATATTTATTTTGCCAAATACAAAATATATATACATATATTTTGTGTCTGTGTCTTCTTAATATATGTCTTAGTATCTATTTCTATATCTAAAATATAATTATTGAATAAAAAAATTGAAGTTGCAGATTTTGTGAATAAAAAATGCCAAATTTTCGTGAATAATAAAAGGTAAAAAAAACTAAAAAAGTAAATGAAGAAAAAAACTAAAATTGTACATGGATGATTATTTATTTTGTCAAAAGAATAAAGAATTGCAATCAATGACGAACACTATTAGTCACGTATAAAAATAAAATAATATGAATGGAGTAACTTGAACGACTAATTTTTAAAAAAAAATGTAAAATATAGAAAGGTAGTTACTTATCGATGTTAAGTATTTATATTTTTGAAATTTAAATTAAATAAAGTGTTAGTGGTTCTTAAAATTTAGGAAATATAATTAAATAAAAATTAAAAAGTTAATATAATAAATTAATTAAATTTAAAGGCTGATTAAAAGATAAAGGGTAAAATATTAAATTAGTCTCTTATGTTTGGGCATAATTTTGTTTTCATCCTTAAGATTTGAAGTGTTCTATTTGAATCCAAAAAAAAGTTTCATTTAACTTCAATTTAGTCCCACCAGAGGTCAAAGATAAATAATTAATGAAATGTCCTATATGATAGCAGTATAAAAATAAGGTCGATAATTTAGAGAATAAGTACAAGTTTCAGAGGCACAAAATCAACCGTGGATGCATCAATACATTTATTTATCATTTTTCTTATAATTAAAATGAAATATTTTCTATAAAACTAAAAAAAATGTTAAATACATGTATTGATGCATCCACCGTTGATTTTGTGCCTCTGGAACTTGTACTTATTCTCTAAATTATCAACATCGTTCTTATACTGTTGTCATGTAGGATATTTCGTGAATTATTTATCTTTGACCCTACGGTGCGACTAACTTGAAGTTAAATGAAACTTTTTTAGATTCAAATAGGACATTTTAAATCTTAAGTACCAAAACAAGATTACGTCCAAATATAAAGGACTAATTTAATACTTTACCCAAAAATAAATTTTAAAGGAGAAATAATATTATTATTATTATTATTTTAATATTGGGTTGCTAATTTTTGGGGTTTTAGATTCCTGTAATTTTGGTAAAATTTTGGCTATCTAAATTATAGAAGTTTTAAACTGCCACAAAATCGAAAAAATTACCATTAATTATAGGGATAAAAAATGACTGTAATATATTTCAGGTAACAATAATTTTTTTTTAAATCACCGCAATTAAATAACAAGACACCTAATTGTATCGATCTTTTGAACTGGCGTAAACTTTTTTGGCAGGAGTAAAAAATGGTCACAAATTCAAAAAGTTTGCTGCAATTTAGCCTTTCTTTTTTTTAGTGAAACAACTTTAAAAAAATACATATTTTTATCAAACCCATTTATTTATTGTATTGTACAAATATTTCATTAACTTCTTATATTTTTTTTTATTATATTTAAAATACATTCACATTAAAGCTCTGTAATTGAATTTTATTATTTTATGCTTTTTGAACGTTGCAATAACTAAAGTATGAATCCACATGTTTTTTTTTAAGTTAATGATTGTATTTAATTTCCTGCAAATATAGGAAGAACACATGAATCCACATGGTTATTTATTAACAAATAAATTAGAATAAACCACCAAAACTATTTTTTAATTATTAAATTACTCACAAAATTAAATTATCTTTTAAATTTTTTAAATAACAAAAATATTCTTAAAATATATTTTAACAAATATAATGTGCATATCAAAAATCGATAATCTAATTAACTATTATATATTTAGTATGAGCACGTGTATTGTTTAATTATTTTTAATATATGTATATTTTATATTCAACTTATATTTTATATTTAATATCTTTCAGAAAAAATAAGAAGTGCAATACTCTTTAAATTCTAAAACATAAATTTTAAATTATAAATTTTATATTCTGAATTTTAAATTTTAAATCATAAACTTTAAATTCTAATCTTAAAATACTGAATGTTAAATCCTAAATTCTAAAATCTAAAATTTAAATCTAAGTCATTGATATAAAATATAATAAATAAAGAGTTAAAATTTAATTAATTAACAAGAAATATAACTATCTTTATTTAGTAAGATTGTTTGAGAAATAATGTTAGAAAGACAAAAAAAATAGCCAAACTTTATCTTATTTAGTATTTATTAATTATTGCTAGAATTAATAAATATTAAATAACACAAGTTCTAGTTATTTTTAGCTAATTTTTTATTTTTTAGTTACCAAATATTTTCATTGTTTAAGAATGAACCAATAATCAATCATGTTTTTAAAACAATCTTTTTTTAACAAAGTTCGGCGGTCATGGAAAGAGAAAGCGAGACGATATGGATAGAAGAGACCCACCGCCGCAGACTCCAGAGAGACATATCCATATGATCTCAGGAGGGTTCGCGGGAGGGGGACTCACCAAATCCTCTCGCAAAAGACATCTCAAAAGAGTCTACCAGGTCGGAGAAGAGTCATCCGACCTCCCTACCATTTCATTCACAAAAGAAGATGGGTAAGGAATAATCCCTGGACACGATGATCCAGTAGTAATAACTATGATCCTGGCGAATGCCCATCTCCACAGAACCCTAGTAGACCAAGGAAGCTCGGCGGATATCCTTTTTAAGCCTGCTTTTGACAAGCTAGGGTTGGATGAGAAAGAAATAAGAGCCTACCCCGACACCCTATACGGATTAGGGGACACGCCAATAAAACCACTGGAATTTTTGCCCCTCCACACCACTTTTGGAAAAGGGGAAAAATCAAAAACTCTGAGTATAGACTTCATAGTCATTGATGTGGGGTCAGCATATAACGCTTTAATCGGCAGAGCTACTCTAAATCGACTCAGAGCAGTGGTATCCACACCCCACCTTTGCATGAAATTCCCGACTTCAGCGGGGATAGCAACGGTAAATGAAAGCCTAAATCTGATAGGAAAGGGCAGAGAAGTTCACACAATAGAGCTCGGCGGTGCAAGGGCCAGAGAAGAGCTGCGACCACAACCGGGAGAAAAAACCGAGGAGATACAGGTCGGCAAAGAGGAAGGGAAAAATACTCATATAGGAGCCAACCTAGGGGAAACCCTAAAACAAGAATTGACTAAGCTCCTAAGAGATAACTCCGACCTCTTCGCCTGGAAGGCATCTGACATGCCTGGGATAGACCCCGAGCTCATGTCCCACAAGCTCTCGATTTATCCGGGATCCCGACCTGTACAACAAAGAAGACGCAAGCTCGGCCCTGAGCAAGCCCTAATAGTAGAAGAACAAGTGCAGGCACTCCTGGAAGCTGGCTTCATCAGAGAAGTCAAGTACCTAACATGGCTAGCCAATGTAGTGCTAGTCAAAAAACAGAATGGCAAATAGAGAATGTGTGTCGATTATACCGACTTAAATAAGGCATGTCCCAAGGACCCTTATCCACTGCCAAGTATTGATACCCTAGTGGACTCCAGCTCGGGGTATCAATACTTATCATTTATGGACGCCTACTTGGGATATAATCAAATCCCAATGTATGAGCCAGACCAGGAGAAAACATCATTCATCACACCCAGAGCTAATTTCTGCTACGTGGTCATGCCATTAAAGAATGCAGGAGCCACATATCAAAGGTTGATGAATAAAGTGTTTTTCTCTCACCTTGGGAGTCTAATGGAAGTATACGTCGACGACATGCTGGTAAAGACCAAGAAAGAAGTCGACCTCTTGTCAGACCTCTCACAAGTCTTTGACACCATAAGGCTGCACAGGATGAGACTAAATCCCGCAAAGTGCGCCTTCGCGGTGGAGGCAGGAAAATTTCTAGGATTTATGCTAACACAAAGAGGGATCGAAGCTAATCCCGATAAGTGTAGAGCCATCCTAGAAATGAAAAGCCCGACTTGTTTGAGAGAAGTCCAACAGCTGAATGGCCGACTTGCTGCCCTCTCCAGATTTTTGGCAGGATCGGCACTAAAATCCCTTCCACTGTTCTCCTTATTAAGAAAGGGATGCCAGTTCGAA
>NC_029781.3:19288383-19293775 GCF_000817695.3 Arachis duranensis
TTAAGCCAACCTCCTATTCTGACCCGACCCGTAGCTGGAAAAGACCTCGTCCTATACTTATCTGTAGCAGACAAGGCTGTCTCATCAGCCCTGATAAGAGAAGATGAGGTCGGACAACATCCAGTTTATTTCATTAGTAAAGTTCTACAAGGCCCTGAGCTAAGATACCACAAACTAGAAAATTTTGCCAACTCCTTAGTAATAGCCTCACGAAGGCTACGACCTTACTTTCAGGCTCACACAATAAGAGTCCGTACGAACCAACCCATGAAGCAAATCCTCCAAAAGACGGATGTTGCAGGGAGAATGGTTCAATGGGCAATAGAGCTCTCCGAGTTCGACTTAAGATACGAAACTCGGACGGCGATCAAAGCCCAATGCCTCGCCGACTTCGTTGCAGAATACGCAGGGGATCAGGAGGAAAAACCAACTACATGGGAACTCTATGTAGACGGATCCTCCAACAAAACAGGAAGCGGCGCAGGCATAATATTGGTAGATGAAAGAGGAACCCAGATATAGGCTTTCCTAAAATTTGAATTTCCAGCTTCAAATAACCAGGCAGAATATGAAGCCTTGATTGCTGGATTAAAGCTGGCAGAAGAAGTCGGTGCTACAAAAGTGATGATATACAGCGACTCGCAAGTGGTGACCTCCCAGATAAGCGAAGAGTATCAGGCAAAGGACCCAAATATGAAGAGGTACTTGGAGAAAACTCTGGAGCACCTTGGGCGCTTTGCAGAGACCGAGGTAAAACACATAACTCGGGATCTGAACAGCAGAGCGGACGCCCTATCCAAGTTAGCAAGTACCAAGCCGGGAGGGAACAACAGAAGCCTGATCCAAGAAACCCTCCAGGAACCCTCAGTAGTAAAAACAGAAGACAAACAAGAAGTACTTGAGGTAGTCGGTTTAAACCTCGGATGGATGAACCCCTTGGTCGAATACATGAAATTCGACATCCTCCCGGAAGAAGAGAAAGAGGCTAAAAAGATCCGAAGGGAAGCACAACACTACACCTTGGTGAGAAATATTCTCTACAGAAGGGAGATATCAACACCGTTATTAAAGTGTGTACCGACCTCAAGAACTGCCGAGGTATTGGAGGAAGTACATAGTGGGATCTGCGAAAACCATCTCGGAGCAAGGTCACTAGCCAGGAAAGTTATCCGAGCTGGATTCTACTGACCGACCTTGCAGAAAGATGCCACAGAATTTGTGAAAAAGTGTCAACCATGTCAGATGCATGCAAATTTCCACGTGGCTCCACCAGAAGAGCTCATCAGTATCACTTCTCCATGGCCCTTTGCAAAATGGGGAATGGATTTGTTAGGTTCTTTTCCCCAAGCGCCAGGACAAGTCAAATACCTGATCGTGGGAATAGATTACTTCACAAAGTGGATAGAAGCAGAACCATTGGCCACCATCACCGCTCAAAGAAGTCGGAGGTTCCTCTACAAAAATATCATCACAAGATATGGGATACCTTATTCCATTACTACAGATAATGGAACCTAATTCACCGATTCTACCTTCAGAAGCTTAGTAGCCAGTATGAAAATCAAACACCAGTTCACCTCGGTGGAGCACCCGGAAGCCAATGGGCAAGCCGAGGCAGCCAACAAAGTCATACTGGCAGGGCTAAAGAAAAGACTGCAAGAAGCAAAAGGAGCTTGGGCCGAAGAGCTCCCCCAAGTGCTATGGGCTTACAGGACAACGCCCCAATCCGCCACTGGAGAAACGCCCTTCCGACTAGTCTATGGCGTAGAAGCAATGATACCAATAGAAATCAATGAGCAAAGCCCAAGGGTAATTCTCCATGACGGGATTGGAAACATACAGGGGCACAAAGAGGAGCTCGACTTGCTCCCCGAAGTCCGAGAAGATGCCCAGATAAGAGAAGCAGCGTTGAAGCAAAGGATGACTACAAGGTACAACAAAAAAGTCATTCGAAGAACATTTGCCCCGAATGACTTGGTCTTGATCAGAAACGACATTGGAGTCAACAAATCGGGGGAAGGAAAGCTCGCCGCGAATTGGAAGGGACCATACAAAGTCAATGAAGTCTTAGGAAAAAGGTTATTATAAAGTAACCGACCTGAACGGCACCGAGTTACCGAGGTCGTGGCATGCTTGTAATATGAAAAGGTACTACAGTTAAAAGCAAACTCTACTCCCTGATGTACTCTTTTCCCAACTTCATGATTTTTTCCCAAAATAAAAGGGTTTTTTCTGGAGAAGGGTTTTTAACGAGGCATCATAGTAGGGGCTAAGGGAAATAGATTGTCAAAAACCCTTAGTAGCAATAAAGTACCTCCCCCCAATTAATAAAGATCTTTTTTTCATCTTACAAATATCTCTTATAAATTCCTTTTTTGTTTTCTCTTTCTTTCTACGAAACGCGCCGACTTAAGCTCGACAAAACGTGAAAATCCCATGAACCGACCTAGATGGTCGTCAGGATAACACGACGAGGTGCAAGTCGGTGTAAAGAGGTTATATAAGCTGATCGTAAACAACTCGAAAACAACTCGACTCATAAGTCGAAACAAAACTCCGAGTGGAGAAGCTCGAAAACACTTCGACCCAAAAGTCGGAGTGAAGAACCGAGCAGAAGAAAAACGCATCGCAAAAATAACCTAAGTCATAAGAACTTAATAAAACATAGTTGAGCATAAGGAATAACAAAAAAGAGATTGAAAAAACCTAGGAAAAAGTTTAAGGGCTGTCTAAAAGTCTTTAAACAAAAAGGCTCAGAAAAACAGACAGGCCAATGGGAAAGGTTTTCGGAAAAAGATCAAGGGGACTTCGAAAAATCAAAATCAGAAAAGCATACACGCATAAGGTAACTTAAACCCTTATCCAAAAAAGGGTATTTATTTTGTTAATTTAAAACCCTTATTAAAAAGGGCACTTTCTAAAATATTTTGTTTACGGCCTTAAAAGGCCAAAAGAAATTGTCCAAACACCACCAACAAGCAAAGAGTTTAAAAAACGGGGGACTTACAGGCCGAGCCCCCATATAGCCATAAAAAAGTTATTTCTGCAGAGGAGTAGATGGATCACCACCACCAGAGTCAGGAGGAGCGCCACCAGGATCAGGAAGAGAGGCAACCACGGGAGATGAAGAGGAAGTCGGAGGAACAACAGAAGAACTCGAAGCGTCCTTAGAACGAGGAGGGGACTCAATAATCCTCTGCCCCCGAGTCTTCAATTCTGACTCGAAAACGATTACGGGGGCAGGAGGATCCACAATAGCACCATCAATGACGACCTTGTCTGGATCTAAAGGAGAAAGATCCAAGTCAGGAGCAATAACTCCGACCTGCTCCTTGAAAATCCTCCAAGCCTCCTCGGCACCATCAGCGACAGAGTCCTCCAACTCGGCATACGCATTTCGAGAGTTCAGCAAATCCTTCTTCACAGACACAAGATCTTGAAATAAACTCTGATAACTCTCTTGTGCTGTCTTCCTCAAACTCGCCTCCATGCTGCATTGGGCTCGCAACTTACTCTCCTTCTCCCGAAGGCTATCCCTCTCCGCCCTCAGCTTGGCGACCTCCTCCTTCAACTCCCTCTCATGCTCCTGATAAGAAAGAAGCCTCCCCTCCAGCTCCTCAACCTTCGAGGTTAACCCCAAAGAGCTGAGAGGAGTCTTCTCAAAAATATCCAAAAGCTTGCCACAAACACCTGCCGCCCTAAAACTCTCCTCAGCTAGAGTGGTGAGGTGGTTTCGAACAGAAACATCATCCATACTTATATGAGGATAGATGTTCTTTCGGACGAATGCAAGAGCATCCGCCTTAACCCCACCATCAAAAGCAGAGCATCCACCTTAACCCCACCATCAAAAGAAGAGCCAAACTCTAAAGTCTTGCGCTTCTTCTTCTCTGGCTCAGAAAGAAGTCGGGCGGAGGGGAGCGGCCGAGATAAGGCTGAAGAAGAAATCACAATGGGCTAAGAGGGAGTCCCCACGTTCTGAGGAGGAAGAGGAGGAGGAGGAGGGGAGATGATTGTCCTGGCACCACCAGCCCTGGCCCAGGACTTTGCTTTAGCCTCCTGAACTCTCTGGTAAGATTCCTGAGCATTCTTCCTTGCTATGTCTGCAAAAGAAACAATTAACAAAAATTACAAGTCGGCAGATACAAGTTGAAAAGTTGAAAATAAGAAATGTATATATATATATATATATATATAAAAACTACCTAGTTGCGACCAAACAAAAGTCGGCGATCCCTGGAGGAATTTCCTAGTATCCAAGGTCGGCGATCCTTGGAGGAATTTCCTAGTATCCAAGTATGGGGCCCTCCCCCACACTTCTCGGAAAAACCCCATAATGGCCGCCTCCACCTCATCTAGGTCGTCCAGACCGTACTTCTCACAAGGGGAGGCCTCTAACCAATAGAGGGGAAAGCGAGGGGAAGAATTCTCATCCAAGAAAAAGGGATGGTGACCCTCTACAGCTTGCACTTTGAAAAAATAATTTTTGAAGTCGTGGAAGAATTCGTCAAAAAGGGTGAAAATTCTCCGACCTTGTATGGCTCGGAAAGACACCCATTGCTGCTTATTATTTAGCCCACTAAAGGGCTTAGTCATGTGGAAAAGATAGAAGAAAATCCTCAAAGAGGTCGGAAAATCCAAAGCGTGACAAATAAATTGGTAAATTTTCAAAAAATCCCAAGAATTGGGGTGAAGTTGGGTAGGGGCAACTCGACAGTGGTGCAAAACAGACATCTCAAAATGCGAAAAAGGAAGAAAAACACCCAAACGGGTGATCATACATTCATACATAAAGAAAAAATGAGGGGCCGCCTCATCGACCCTCCCAAAACAAACCCGGTCTTCTGGACCCGGGACTACCAACTCATACTTTGGCTCGTCCTCCTCAGAAGTACAAATCCTGTGGTGAGTACGAAGATGAGTAATAAACTCAGCATCGATCAAGGGTTCCTCCCCTAGGACCGTGACATCAACCCATTGAGAAAGAACTTCTACGGAAGTCATTTCTTTTTTCTTATAAAGGGTGACAAAAACCTACAAAAGAAAAAGAAAAGGAAAATAAAAAATACGGTCTCTAAAGGGAGGAGATACGGAGCCAAAATCTACAAACCAACCTATCTACCTACAAAATAAAAGCATGCAAACACAAAGCATGTCATGAAAGAAGAAAAGCTAACCTTTATCCAAAAGTGAAGGTTGGAAGAAGCAGAAGTCTCCAAAAGCAAGAACGCAGCACAAATGAAGAAGGAAGAAATTTAAAAAATCGCAGAAACGAAAAATGAAAGAGAGGGAAAGTATTTATAAACATGCTAAGGGGCATAATGGTAAAAGCGGGGTAGTCATTAATGAGAATGCACCGTTACCAAGATCTACGCACATCCCTAACGGACAC
>NC_029781.3:19293803-19296443 GCF_000817695.3 Arachis duranensis
TTTTGATAATTTTAACATAGTTTTTGGGTATGTGTGTATATTTTTCTTTATCATATTCTCTATTTTGATAAGTTAAATGGATTAATTTATCGAAAATTTAATTTTTAATGAGTGACTGATACATACCAACGAACTATATCTTAAATAATATAATTTTTTTATCTTTTGTTCATACCCTGGCCCAATAATAAAGGCCCAGGATCAAGCAAAGAACCTAATCCAAAGGGTTGGGTCTCACCAGTACCAATCTTCATCCTATGAAGTCGGTACTCACCACGACCTGTTCTAAAGAAGTCGGGCACGAGATTAGCTGGCGGATAAACACTCATTTAAATGAGTAACTATCCCTAGAATCTCTCTAACCACTTCATCGAGCCATATCTTAACCTCCCTAAGATAATGGGACGGTTAAGGCCCTAAAAATATGGCACTACTCCAACGGTGGTTATTGGCTCACCACTATAAATACACTGACACCCCTCAGGTATCTCTAAGCCCAATACTCTCTAGACCTGCTCACACCCTTGCTAACTTAGGCATCGGAGTGTCTTTGCAGGTACCACCCCATCTCCTCGCACAAACAAGTCGGACGGAGCCTCCCGAGTTGCAGACCCATTCGGAGTCCTCCTCCTTCACACATTTGGGCCAACCAACTCCATCCAGCCCATCAATCTCCGGTTACCCACCGTAACAATTTCACTTCTAATTTTTCATGTATATTATTATTTTTTGTAATTTTTATTATTTTTTTGTTCATATTAATTTTTTTATCATTTACTGTTCTTTATGTCTAATATTTTTTTTTATTTTTTTTATCATTTTTGTATAATACTATTTTTTTATTATATAACAATTACAATTACAAATTCTAAAAAGCCGAATAAAAAATAAATTGTTTTTGTAAAATACATCAACAACATATATTATATGAATTAAATTTTTTATCTAATTTTCCAACAGTAACCAGCTATCATGAATATAAACGCAGAAGTAACAAATTTTAACTTCACGTGAATATACATTCAGACGTGTAAACCACGCGTGTTAATAGAATCCGCGACAGAGATAACGAATTACATATTAATTGAAATATTGTAATTGCGTCTGGTCATTTGTAAAGTTATATTTATGTAAACTTTTTTTCCAATTATTTTATTTGCATAAATTTCCCAACTTATAATGTTGTTTTATATATTTTATAAACAAATTAATTATTCATTATAATAATAAAACCTGTTATAATAAAATAATGAAATACTTTTATAACAGTATAATTAAATTTTGTAACTTTTATAACCCCGCGGTAAAGTTTCATAAACAGAAAGCAAATGACGAATCTAAAACAATTTTAACTGTGGAATAAAGTATATATATATATATATATAATTAACTTAATAATTAATTTTTAATATACGGGTACTATTTTTTATAACTCAGTTTACACTACTATTTCATCACGTGTTCCAAGGAACAACTCAGCAGGATTCCCATCTACCCAACGTTCCTAGACAATTTAAAATTGCCATGTATCCTGTAAACAATTGCCCCAAGAAGATTTTGGATTCGCAAATTTTGAAGAATGGTTCAGTTGAGCCTTCAATATCTATATTGTATTTATCAAAGAATATTGAGTAGTTGAGAATTAGATTAGTAGTAATGAGTAGCTGTATGTAAATTTATTTATGATAGTAGTTGATTATATTTCTATAAATAGTTTTGTATTCTTTCATTATCAACACATTTGAAGATATAATTTATTGTTTTAGTTTTCTCTCTTGATTTCTAACAGTATTATTAATCAAATAAGATTTATTTTTATAACAGAATTTTTTGCATAAAAAATTAAAAAAATTCTAATTGAAATGGTTCCAAATGCAATTTATTTTTATATTTAACTTTTTTTTAATGTATGTAAATCCGGTGATATTTATTTAAAATTTATTCCCAAAATCTATATGCTTAATTAGAACCATTTAGAACAACTTTTTAAACTCTTTATAGTAACAAGTAAATTTTTGCAGGGGTGTATATTTTATATTTTTTCGTAAAATGATTCACGAAAATAAAAATTAACTCCAATAATATGTTAATCTTTATATTCATGTTGCTAAAGGGTTATATCATATTATATCATGCATTGCACGTTTGTGTATTATTGTATTATTGACTGAAGCAATGTATAGAATAATAACATGTACAAATTGACCATCTACAAAGGAGGGGGAAAATAAATACAACATTGATGGTGCCTGCATGCATCTCAGATCGAGAACAATAGAAAAATAAAAAATTGAATGGAAGCATGATTCACATGTTCAATTTCTCTCCTATACTAAAATATAATTGAATTTAACTAGGAAATTAATTACTTTTTTAGTTAATATTAATCAAATTTTGTTAAAATTATTTTTTTATTCTAAATTTTAAATTTAAAATCTTAAATCTTAAATTTTAAATTTTTTATAAAGTGAGAGTTAAAAATTAATTTCTTATATTTATTATTTAAAATTAAAATTTAAAAATTAATATTATACTCAATATGCGTAACAGCTGTATGTCAAATATTCAAGAAGTAATTTAATTATAGAAAAAGTTTAAAAAATTAATATTTTTATTAAAATTTAATCAATATTTAATTAG
>NC_029781.3:19296518-19360097 GCF_000817695.3 Arachis duranensis
TGATTTCACATTATTAAATATTAATTTTAGCTAATTAGTATAATTTAAAAAATAAAAATATTATTTATACAATAAAATTAACCACTAAAATCAACCATCAATTAACATGTGTAAGAATAATAACAATTTAAAAAGGTAGATTCCAGCTAACATGTTCTCTTTTTCGATGAAGAATGGAGAATGGTTATTGGTTGAATCCATTCGTTATATAAGTGAAGCCTTGGTCCGCTTAAACCCTCACCACATTCATCACTCTATCTTAGCACTTCAACAAACACACAACAACAACAATGGCAACCATGACATCGTTGACCTCCTCCGTCCTCAAGCCATATGCTTTCTTCCGTATGATGACCCCTACGCCACCTCGGGAAACAAACCTTTCATTCACCTACAGCCCTAATAAGATTCATCAATCTCTCTCTCTAAGCACTGCACCAAACAACGAAAAACACATAACAACCCCGCCGAAAAAGGAGATATTTCACGAGTTCGACTTCTTTGTTGTCTACACAGACGGAACCGTGGAGGTCCTCCGTCCTCCACCAGCATTCGTTCCTCCCTTCGAACTCCACATCAAGGATGCTGAAATCATCACCACCACCAACGACCCCCGCCTCACCGCTCGCCTCTTCCTTCCAAAAAACCCTGACAACAAAAAACTTCCCGTCGTCCTCTACTTCCATGGGAGTGGCTTCTGCTCCAGGTCCGCCCTCTCTCCAGAATATACTAACCATCTCGCTGACATCGCCAATCAATCCAACGTCCTCGCTGTCTCCGTAGAGTACTCCAAGTTCCCGGCCCGACCACCACCCGCTTGCTACGAGGAGGCCATGGCCTCCCTCGATTGGATCGCGTTGCATGCAAACGGGGCCGGGCCGGAGCCTTGGCTAAACGACTATGCCGACCTGCAGCGTGTTTTCGTCGCCGGAAACAGTGCCGGCGGTAACATCACCCATTACGTGGTCAGCAAAGTGGGAAAAACAGGACCACCTAATGGTATAAATGTGGAGGGTGCGATTATGGTGCACCCTTTCTTTGGTGGATTAGGGGAAGATAGGCAGTGGTTGTATATGTGCAAGGATAATAAGGGGCCAGAGGATCCAAGGCTGAAACCGGCGGCGGAAGATTTAAATACGCTTGGGTGTAGGAGGGTTTTGGTGTGTGTGGCGGAGACTGATCCGTTGAGACCTGCTGGAGAGAACTACTTTAGGGATCTGAAGAATAGTAGTTGGGGTGGGCGTGTTGAGCTGGAACTGAATAAAGGTATTGGACATTCCGATCAAGTTTATAAGCCATATGACGAAAACTCTCGTCTCGTCGTGCCAAGGATTGCTACTTTCATTAAGCAACAATAAATCTGTTATCTGTTCTGATCTGATCTTGACGTCAGAAATGAACTTCTGTTGTTTTAGATATTGATGTTTATAATAAATGAGTGTAGGACTCACTCAAAATGCATATGTTAAAGACTCACAATCGCCATGCATGCATGCATGCCTCCCTCCTTATTAGTATTGTTTACTGAAATGTATCCGTATGTCCGAAAATTTATAAACTATTTTTATATTACAAGACAAGTTTTCTTTTTTCTTGGCATTACATCTTTTAATTTGCATGATAGTACGACGAAGGAGAGAATTTTAGATGAATACAAGCTTAACAGATTTAGATATAATTTTAAACCTAAATTTTAGAGAGAAAAATACTAGGTGACCATCAAAATTTATTGTTTTAGTTATTACTTAGTTATTAATTTAATTTTTTTAATCTAATTCTTTTAGTTTAATAATTCAATAATATACTTTATCACATACTTTTAAATATTAATAATTAATTAATAACTAAAAAAAATAAATTCTAATATCTTTTAAAATTTACTTTTAAAAAATCAAAATAAAGGTGGGATATTTTATTGCATTCTTGCATAAGATATAAGGATCGGAGATCTTTCATATCAATATCAATGTATCTAATGTTAAGATACTAATTTTTTTGTTTTTATTTCTTTAATTAATATTAATTATTTCTATTTTTAACAATAATAAAAAATATTAAAGATATAATACTTTTTATTATTATTAATTAATTTTTTCTTTTATTTTAATAATTTATAACAAAATTTAATAAAACAACAAGCTAAATTAGTAAGTGATGAGAGAAAATAAAATAAAACAAATTTAAAACCATTATAAATAATCCATAAAGATTTTGATTATAATTGTCATAGTATATGAATTTTTATTGCGGTTCTATCATACATTTAAGTATTTTTATTACTAAATTTAATTAAGTTTGGCTAAACCTAACAAAAATTATGTGAATCACATACTTCTTTTTTTTTATGTATTTTCTCTTCTTCGTATGTTTCTTTTTTATTATCGTTCTTTTATTGTTATTACTATTATATTTTTTATTTCTTCTCCTCCTTTTTTTCGTAGTGGTTATTGCAGTATTTTTTATTTTTTTATTTTTGTTGAAACTTTTTTCTTATTTTTATTCTAAGAAGGTGAAAAAAAATTATAAAAAGGTGAAACAAAAACAAAAGATGAAGAAGAAAAAGAAGATGATGATAATGATGAAGAAGAATAAGAGAAAAGAAAATTTTGAATCGTACAGAATTTATCAAAAATATAGCACTAAATTTTTTTAACGTGAAACATGAAGTTTTTTTAATTTTGACAATGAAACTTTATAACCGACATGATGATGATGATGATGATGATGATGATGATGATGATGATGATGATGATGATGATGATGATGATGATGATGATGATGATGATGATGATGATGATGATGATGATGATGATGAATAAGAGAAGGACGGTGACAAAAAGTTTTAAACTGTGCAGAATTTATTAGAAATAGCATTGAAATAATTTTTTAATTTTGACACAGAAAGTTTCTTAATGATAAACAAGAATAATGATGTGTCAAATGATAAACAAAAATAATGATGAGAAAGATAATGATGTTGATGATGATAAAAAAAGAAGGAAGGAGAGTTTTGAATTGTGTTAAATTTATAAGAAAAATAGCACCAAAATTTTTTAATCGTGACATAAGAAATTTCTTAATTTTTATATCAACATTTTTTACCCATGAGAGAGAAAATTTCTTAACCAATTCTTGTTATCATTGAATTGATTGAGGGGTATTGAATTCATATATAAAGGTCTAATCATTTATGTGTCATTTATAATAAATTGATGTAGCTTTTAATTGTACCTAAAATGCATTTGAATATATTTTGTTAGTTAAATGAGTTAAAATTTTAGATTTTTTATTCTCAAAAGTTTCTTGTGCTATTAACAAAAAAAATTTGTGTTATTTTTGTTATACTAATTGAAATACTAAACTAAGAAGAAGATGATAATTATAACACCCTACCACACAAAGCTATACGCTATAGTTGTAACTTGTAAATCAAAGGTGGTGAGACATTACTATACTTAAAAAGAGAGATACATGCAGAATAATATAACTAGAAACCTATGAAAAACAGTAAACGTTGATAGCCGTCAATCACACATGAACATTTTAACGCAATAAACGTCATATACAGAAGCAAAATATATAAATAAGTTCAAGTGAGGGTATATAATAGTTACAAGTCTCTACCCACGAAAAAAGGTTGGTTAAAATATTACAACATAAGAGAATCTACAAAATATACACTTTATCTCTCTAAGAAAAGCTTCTAAAAAGAAATTCAAGTTATACAATAGTATATTTTTAAAAGGAGAGAGAACTCTATAACCAAAATACATATCAAAAGAATCATCTTCGTTTTATCATAAAAAATCTCGCATTCTCAACAAGGTGTATTGTGTTCTACATCTGAAAAATATAATAACAATAATGGGTGAGAATTTGAAAGTTTCTAGTAAAATAATAATTCTAAATAAATACTACATAAGAAAATATGAATTATCTAAACAATCCTAATTTTTAACTTCACATGAATTCAAATCAGAATCTTAACTAATCCATACAAAATTAATTTTTTAAGTTAAACATATTTTGAACTACCAAGTAATAATAATAATGATGGTGATTATGATGTTGATGGTCTTAAAGATAGAGAAAATGGAGAAGAAAGAACAAGAACCCAAAAGGTAAAAATTAATTTGATTAATAAAAAATGTTAATAATTTCTTGAACATGTCAATCACTCTCATAAAATTATATATTTTTTAAAAATTTATTTGAATAATAATTTTTAATTAAAGAAAAAACTAAAATAGTTTTCATGCATATTCACTACAAGAGAACCGGGTGTTAGCTGCGCTAAAACACCAGCCCCTTTTCCAGAGCGCTGCTGTTCGAGGGATCTGCTGCCGTTCTTCATGCGGTTTGAAGGTCCGCATCTAATAATCTTATTGTCGGCCCAAATTGCCGGCCGTTCTCCCCAACCGCTCCAGATTGCTCTATTTTGCCACAAATTTTTAAGAACCGAAGCTAATTTACCTTTTTTTTGACAATATTTCAATCTCCTCCTTCCCAAAAACACAACAACACTTAGCAACAGCATAAAAAAGAAAGAGAGAAACCTAAAGAGAAAAGAGGGAAAAACGGAGAAGAAGAGGGAAGGGAGGAAGGAGTCGGGCCGGCGCTGCTAGGTTCGCCGTCGCCGTCGCGTTGCCGTGCCATCGAAAAGCCAGAACTGCAAGAGAAAGAACCGCGAAGAAAGAGGGAGATCGCATCTGCTCACCGCGAAGCCAGCGTCGTCGTCGTCCTCAACGCAGGTCTTCACTATCGCATCTTGCCACCGCCGCCACCACTAAGCTTGCCGTCGTCGCCACTGAAGCCGAAGAGAGAGAGAGAGAGAAAATACCCAGAGCAAATTGATTTCGCGTGATAACCTTCAAGTATTTGGCGCGAGAACCCTTCGTCAGAGCCAAGGTATAGCAATCAACAAGGCTCCTTCCCCGCCTTCCCTATCCTTCCCTCTGTCAGATCCAACCCACTCCGCTCCATCGTTGTTCCGGTCACCAGGATCCTCTCTCCTCCGTGTAGCTCCTGTGCACGAAGGTGAAGTAGAAGGGGTCGTCGGAGTCTTCTCCTTCTGCCGTGCATGCGTGTGAAGTTGGTGGCGTCATCCCAATCCATCCGTCCCTGTGTCATCCTTGGCAGCCTTCTCCCCTTTGGCGGTGCTTCCCGTTGCCGATTGCACTAGTCTCCCCTCTCAGTGGTTAGTTCCTCTCCCTCGTCCCAATTTAAGTTTCAGGGCTCTTGAGAAAACTATTCGAGCATCAATTTAATCTTTTTGCTTTATTAATTTTGGTCTGAACAACGTATTTTGATTAATTCTGACCAAATTTTTCTTCAATTTAACAATCAGATTGAATTTTTTCCCAATATCTGAACCCCTGAGTCTTGATGTGTTTTTAGGAGTTAGTTGATTTACTTGTTAAATGCTGAAAAACCTGCTTGCTTTGCGTAGAACCTATGATTGCTTTCTTCCATATCAAGACCCATGCACTGTCTATCTGAATTTAATTTACAATCCTTTAATTTTTTCCATTTATATTTCTCAATCTTTTCTGGGTCGAAGTTGAATTTGTGTGGCGAGGGCTTCTGGTGAGTTCATTGCTCTTTTTGCGTTTGTTGTTCGGTGTGGTAGTTCAATAGCTGCTTCGATTAGGTTTTGCAACTAAGGTTGTGTTGAGTACATGGGTTGTTGCATTTTCCCTTCCGTTTGATTGTGTTGGTTTTAGTATGTATGTTTCTGATTTTGCGTTCTGTTCACGTTATCAATCGGCGATAATTTTGGAATAACATGGGTCTTGACTCAAGTCCTTTTTTTTTCGAAATTTTTGTATGAGTTTTAATTTGAGCTAATTACAAAAGAACGTTATCTTTTAAAATCAAAGTAGAACAACTGACATAGTATTAATGAAATTATATTTTATAGTGTTGATTAATAAGACTCCGAATAGTCTTCATGTTTTGATGTTGGAGATGTTTGTGTTTTTGAGCTCACCAATGAAAAAGATCTGTTTGATGTTCATATTTGTAGAGCCCAATGCTAGGGTAATGTATTAGAACTTCAGGAACTAAGAGCTCTTAATTCTCAAATAAGGTTAATTTCGCGGAGATGCATCACCTTTTTTTTCCTTTTCTGCATAATCAAACTTTTATATTTGGTTTGTAGCAGGTTTATATATGTATGTACTAAGTATTTTAA
Organism: Arachis duranensis; assembly: GCF_000817695.3. Taxonomy (NCBI): domain Eukaryota; kingdom Viridiplantae; phylum Streptophyta; class Magnoliopsida; order Fabales; family Fabaceae; genus Arachis; species Arachis duranensis. The sequence continues at coordinate 19,302,712 of NC_029781.3, forward strand.
TTTTAGAATTCTTGTTTTGTCACTTCATGATTGCATAGTTAGATTCTCAAAGTGAAAGTCAAGGCTGTGTTTGGTATAAGGATAAGAAAAAGCGAGGCAGAATTTTCTATGGATTTGTATATATATTTGTAAAATTTGAACAAATTGGAGAGGTTATGAATTCTTTTACAATAATTTCTGAGTCTTTTTCACATTTAAGAACCTTATTAATACATTAAAGATAAAACCATTTTCGAGAGTTGAAATGTTTTATGAAATAGTTTGATTGAATAAAAACCAGGTTCCAAAGAAGCAAAGTGAGCACTAACTCAAAATGTAGGATTATGAAATAGTTTGATTGAATAACAACCATGGTTCCAAAGATATTTTCCTATTATTCTCTGCACCTTGTGAGTCAACAAGCACACACTTCTGATGATGAGTACAGAGGGTTCTCACAACCTGAACCAAGAGACTCAATCAATTAAACTAGGACTAATGTCATAATGTGAATGTGTATGTGAAAGAAGATTTCAAGTGCAGGAAATCCATGCCTGTTGCTTGAAAATACTGAGATTATTGCTTGCATAACGCAGAGATAGTACGCAATGAACAGCTGAGTTTTTAAAGAACTGTTTGGTTTCTTTGTTCATGAGTTTGCATCACTCCATCCTGCAATGAACAAGATCAGCTTTAGAACCCATCTTGCACTTGAACAGAAATGAATGAATGAATGAATGAGCAATTACAGTTTTGATAAGGAACTTGTCATGTGAAGTTCTGTCATCCCAAATGAGCATAACAACTCTAAGACCATCTTGTGATTTGTACTGCAACAACTCTCCAAGTGAAAGCTCTCCACCACAAGGCAATGGCCTTGCTGGCTCTCTAACAAGCTTTATTGGATGATAAACTGACCAACCTAGGGGACATCTTCTCAAGAATCTGTTTCTTTACTAGATCATTTACCATCTTAGTAACATCTTTTCCAGAATCCGTTATGAATGTTTATTTTCCATGGTTTTAATCTCAAGATCTCTCATCAGCTTATCAATATCTTGGTTACCATTGTTCAATGTTTTCTCTAATTCTCGGAGTTAAATTCGGACTTTCTCTGAACTTAATTTGTTTGCATTGAATCAGGTTCTCTGACGAGCGGATATATCGGAGCTCTGGAATAATTTACTTGGGGTGTATTCGTGTAGCTGCAGCTGTGACAGGTATTACAATAGAGTAGAACCAAAGGGTCTTGCACAAAGTCTTTTGGGCAATTTATTAAGTATTGATTTTTATATTTTTATTTGATATATTTTGATTTTAGTTGAATTGGAGGATCATGTTGTATTATCTTTGTTTTTTTTTTTTGCATTTTTTTCCCCTTAGGCTAGGCATCGGGATTTTGTTGAATGGGTGATTAGTATATGTAAAATGACATTATAGTTTGTCTCTGAGAGTGTTATAGTGAATAGTGGATTTGGTTCCATACTTCCATTACTGTTAGTTGTTACAAGTTGAATGTGGAAGGCCTGTTGTATTCCTCGTTTCTATTCATCCTTTAGTTATGTATTCGCATTTTGTACTCCTCAGATTTTATTGCGAATTTGCTTATTAGCGTATGAATGTTGCGTTGAACTGTGTTTTGGTGCATACCTTTGACCCAATTTCGCTGTGTTTAGCATATCAAGCGAGTTACTCAGTTATTTGATTTTAGTTAAATGTGAAAATTGTGCATACTCGTGTTCAGCGTTTCTTTTTATTTTATTTTATTTTATTTCTTTATTTTCCATCAGATTTGTACGTGAAATGTATTTTATTTCTTTTTTTTTTTGCTGCTAGCAATCTGAGTGAGTTGTTTCTTTTTTAATTGAATGCCAAAATCAAGTAATATTCAGTTTTTGAATACTATTCAGTTTTGACTATGAGTGAGTTGTTTCGTTTCTTTTTGTGACATTTGTGTACGCTTGATATTTTTATATTTCCCCCTTTTTGCTGAGTATGGTTATATGAGATGTTATTATTTGATATGTGTATTCCATGAGGAAAATTGAAGTCTTTTTTTATTTTTCCACTATGTAAATGATTTTGGATGCAGATTTTGAAGGCAAGACAGATCTCAACATTCGTGCTTTAGAGGTTGTGGAAGAACTTAGAACTAAAAGAGCACACAAGCAGGTCAGTTATTAGTTATCACCCTTGAATGCTAATATCCCTATGTCGTTGTCAGTGTTGTAAACAATAGTATATTAATTTCTCATTCTTTTATAACTTGCAGTGAACAATATACAAACGTATATCTGTGGGTGAACTGTTAAACAATTAATAGTCTAAGCTAACATAATAAATGTCATCAGTTAGGAAAAATTGTAATTTTCATTTCTGCATTATTATTCAAATGTTGCCAAGTAGACTCCATCAGTATAATATCATGGGAAGTAGGTATGTTTTGTTGAAAAACCTAAAAGCTTGATAAAAAATCATTATCCATTTGTGTCAGAAATAGGTTAAAAATGCAAGTATACTAGTAGATATATACAATAGTAGTATAGCAGTATATTTGATAATAAAACTATGCATTTTGGGATGTACTTTGGTGCTTGATTGATGAAATTACACGTTAAAAAAAAAGTTTTCCTGCCCATGTTAGCTTATTGACACATAGATATATAGTGGGTACGAATAATAACTAGCCTTTTTTTATAGTATAATCTCCTCCAGTACGTCAAAGATTAATTTATTACAAGTTATATATACTTATATATTTTTATTTCGTAGATTAATATAATATTCCTCTTTTTCTTTTTCTATTTTTAAGGAACGAATTTTATTTTCCATTTCAAATATTTGCCATCGGACCCAGAGTTTCTTTCTTCCAGTAATTTTTTTTGAAAGTGCAGCATTTTTCAATGAGTAAGCAAATTTCTCCTACATTTCTCGTGCTTCTGTATTATCCTATATGCTATTAAATGCGTGTTTTATTATTTTATTATTCGGTTTAACAGTCAATTGCCCATTCTATATCAAGTGTTAATTATTTACTTTTTTCTCGTGGTCTGACTTTATTTTACGATTTGTTGTCGTTCCAATTTTTTCATTAAACTAGATATCGATAAGAGTTGGATTTCAAAGTCACGAGTCGGTGCAGAATATAGGGACGATTTGACCAGATTCCTAGATTTTGCATTTGCCAATGCATCATCTGATGGGATGATACGTTGTCCATGTCCGAAGTGTGGCTTCCGCCTCTTACAAAATAGAGAGGATGCGTTTGATCACTTGGTGATCAACCCTTTCCCGTCTACTTACACATTTTGGATCCATCACGGTGAGAGACGCGAGGTCGAGCGCTCTTGTGACGGACAAGAGGAGCAATCTGAACAACATTTCAACGCCCCGATGCTTGATATGGTCCACGATGCATTCAACATCTCAGGACTTCCCGGTCCCGAAGAAGACTCGGAGCATGAACCGGACGAGAGCGCTATGGATGAGTTGCCTAACTTATACAATGAACCTAGTCGAGAGACCCGCAACTTTCACGACCTACTCGAAGACGGGGAGCAGGAGTTATACCCAGGATGTACAAAGTTCTCTAAGTTGTCGTTCTTGGTGAGGCTCTATCACATTAAGTCCATGTGCGGAGTGAGCGATAAGGCCTTCGGAATGATATTGGAGTTGCTTGCGGACGCTTTTGAGCATGCCCGGATTCCATCCACTGTGCACGATGCCAAAAAAGTCATAAGAAAACTCGGTCTCGAGTACAAGAAGATAGATGCATGTCCAAATGACTGCATGCTATACCAGGGCAACGACCAAGAGCTGACCAAATGCAAGCAGTGTGGGACATCTAGATGGAAGCATAAGACTAAGAAGAACTCTATGGTGAGGATCAAGACGGTTGTCAAGAAGAACGGCAAACCACAAGCGGCGAAGATTCTTCGTTACTTCCCCCTTATTCCACGATTGCAGAGGTTATATATGTCTAGTAAGACAGCCGTTGACATGCTGTGGCATAAGAGAAGTCCTAACTCTGATGGTATGTATAGGCATCCAAGGGACGCCGAGGCATGGAAGTCATTTGACGTACGATATCCAGACTTCTCTCGTGATCCGCGTAGTGTTCGCCTAGCATTAGCTAGCGATGGCTTTAACCCTTTTGGGAACATGAGCTCGAAGTACTCAATTTGGCCAGTGGTTCTTATCCCGTATGACATGCCGCCTTGGATTTGCATGAAACGCACTTCGTTCATCCTCTCTATGATTATTGCTGGTCCTAAAATGCCTGGAAATGACATAGACGTGTACCTAGAGCCGTTGATCAACGAGTTGAAGCAATTATGGAGGGGTGTTGAAACTTATGATGCAGTCGAGAAAAAAATACTCTGCTATTGCTGATCCTAATAATAACAATTATCTACGATGTACATCCATTATATTATATATTTAATTAACAAATACTCTGCTTATATATTAGGATTACTAATTACTAATTAATTAATAAGTGGCAAGTAATGAGAGACGTTTAGGCACCAAAAATAATATTAAAGAAACAGCATAATTTTACTGTCGTCTTGACTAATGATATCCTTTCTGACTCCCTCTCACCCCCGGTTATTTTTTTTTTCATAATTTCTCTCATTAATGAAGAGATTAATGAAGAGCCGCCCTGCACCATACGTTGCAATGTCTATTTAGATTTATTTTCTTTTAATACGATTAATTAATTAAGCTTCTTCAAGAATTTGTTGTAATTCCACATTGAAGTGCTATTTTCTATTTTAAATTGAGTATTATTATTGTACTCTTTTGAGTACGTTTGGAAGAACTTGAATTTTATGTGTACTAATCTTGTACTATTTTCTATTCGAATGCAGTTGGGACCTCTGATAATTTATATTATGATGTACAATATTAATTGTTATATTCGGGTTAATAAAAATGATACATGAATAATTATATTTAACATAAATAATTGAATTAATTGTGAATAAATCAATTTTTTAATGTCCCTTGTATTTGATTTCTTTGTTAACATGCTATCTCAACTCATGTACTCATGTAACTGGGTATGCCGGTGTCCTTTTTGCATGTTAATTTATACTATTATGTATATATTAATTGTTATTACTTCGTTTTAATCCGAATGCAGTTGGTTAAAGATGCCTCGGGTAGGTCGTTTCACGAAGAAAGCCCGTGTAGACACAGTATGTCAACAGCCTCAAGTGGGAGGTAATGCAGCTTCAACTTCCCAGAGAGCGGACTGCCCAATTCTACCGCCCAATTCTAGTGCCCCCACCTCCTCATCTTTACGCCCCTTTCGTCCGCCCCGAACCGAACCACTGCCTGCTCCACAGGCTTCCATGAATGATGTTCAAAACTCGGAGTCGGACGCCGAAGAGGTAGACCAGGAGGCAGATGAGGTAGATTCTTTTGACCAACATGTTGATAATCTTCTTGCTGCACAGAATGCTCAGAAGCGCAAGGGACGCAAGACCACAGAATTTTGGGATGTTAAAACAATTGGTATAAGAGAACTTTATTTAATTCTACTTTTCATTGCCCTATTTTTCTATGATGTATTCGCAACTTGACTTCAATGGTAGCTAATTAAGAATTAATATGTTTTACAGAATCCGATGGCACAATCAAACAGGTCAAACTGAGTGTGAAGGAAGCTATGAAGCCACCTAACGGAAGAAAGGTCGTACTCAGGTTTAACAATGCACTGCAACCAGTTGGGGATGAAGCAGGTCTATTGAGCGGCGTTATGGGACTGCTAGGATCTGACTACACCAAATTCCCAATCTGCGAGAGGGACTGGAGAAAGGTTCGCACCAGGGACAAAGTCTATAATGAAATAGTAAAGGTAAAATGTTATTTTTATTTCTTCGTACCATTCCAAACTCATACTTTGAACACTACTCACTGCTTAATTTTAATGTTGCAGGAAATGTTCCATTTTGAAGAAGATAGTAGAGGAATTATAAAAAGGTATAATATCCAAGATGCTAGGAAGGGCTTGGAAGGAAACGAGGAACAGATTATACCATCGCTACTATGACCCAGAACTTTCATTTGCAGCAAATATTGAAAACCGCCCAGATGGAATTACTGCAGACCATTGGAAAAGATTTCTCGATTATCGCAACAGCAAAGAGACACAGGTAATATAGTTATGTTTCATAACAGATAAAGTTCATTTATGTCACATTTAGTTCGTCAGAACTAGTGTCTAGTAACTCTTAAATTAATGGCATGACAGGATAAGTGTAAGAAAAATGCCGAGAATCGATCAAAGCAGCTTTACACCCACACTGGTGGATCGAAAAGCTTGGCAAGGCTCGGAGAAGAAGAGGTAATCTAATTTTGGGAATGAAGTAGCAGCCGAGAAGACCAAAAGACAGGCAGTGGAGGATGAAGTAGCAGCCGAGAAGACCAAAAGACAGGCAATGGAGGATGAAGTAGCAGCCGAAAAGACCAAAAGACAGGCAGTGGAGGATGAAGTGGTAGCTGGGAAGGTCAGGATGCAGGCAATGGAGAGTGCTTTGATATGTCTACTTCAAGGGCAAGGTAGGAAGCTGCCATCAGACGTCGCCACATGGATGAGTGCGTTGGAGGGACAGAATAGAAAGTAGATCTTAGGATTGTGGAACCTTTTCTTCTTTCAGATATACACTTTTATTTTGTTGATTATGCAACTCTTAGTAAGGAGTACACTTTGTTGATATTCGGATAATTATATTAATTAAATTATTGGTTTTGCTATTGTCGTTTACCCTGCAATTTATTTTTTGAGATTTTAAATAATTTAACTTACTAATATTAAGAACGATTTAAAAAAAACGAAAAAAAATGCTCATTGAAATAAAAAACAGCGTGGATTGCCAGTGTACAAAACAGTATTTTTGCGGCCATTTAACTGGAAAATAGTGGCGGTTGTGCACTAGCCGTTAGAAATTTGAAAATTCAGGTTAGGAGATAGCGGCGGTTTTTAACCGCCGCCAGTTACATTTGAAAAAAACATTGGCCGTTAAACCGCGACGTTTCCAAACCGCTGGTAAATGCATTAGCCTTTAAACCGTGGCCATTAAACAGCGGCGGTTTCAAACCGCCGAACATTTCGTGTCGATCACAGATTTCCAGATCGCGGCGGTTTTAAATCGCCGCTAAACATTGCGACGCTAATCTTGGGTTTTGCGGCGGTTGTGCCAGCGGTTCTTGAAAACCGCCGCAAAATCATATAACCACCCCCTAATAGGCGACGCTTAACAAACCGCTGGAATCTCGTTTGGCGGCGGTTTAAAACCGCCGCAAATCACGTCAGAAACCGCCGCTAACACCCGGTTCTCTTGTAGTGATTCTTCGCCCAATTAAAAATTTATTTTGCACCAAAATTAATTTAGAAAATATTCTAAATTTCTAAAGACACCCATCATCTTTTAAAATTATATTTTATTAAAAATTCAACTAAAAAATAAATTTTATTAAAACAACAATTAAAAAATATTTCTAACACTTTCTTATCACCAAGTTAAATTAATATTTTATTCTAAAATAAATATAAAAATATTTTTAGATTAAAGAAAAATAATAAAAAAAATTTATCACACCCATCACTCTCTTAAAATTGTACTTTGACCAAAATACATAAAAAATATTTGTTTTTGATAAAACAAAAAATACACCATTTCTAACTCATTTAAAATAATATTTTGCATGAAAATCGATATAAAAAAATATTTTGTATGAAAATCAATATAAAAAATATTTTCTGTCAACGAAAAATATTACAAATTTTTAAAAGACACCCATAACTCTCCTAAAATTATGTTTTCTCTAAAATTCAGGGAAAAAATGAAACTTATTAAAGCAAAAGTTAAAAAATTTCTAATCCATTTGCTTCACAAGATTAAAATAATATTTTATACCAAAATAAATCAAAATTATTTTTCAGTTAAAGAAAAAATTATAAATTTCTAAATCACACCTATCAAACTTCTAAAGTTATATTTTGACAAAAAGTTATATAAAAAAAATTCGCTAAAGCTGAAAATTTTTTTAACCCTTTTTTCTCATTAAGCTAATTTAATATTTCTCACCAAAATCAATACAAAAGTTAATTTTTTACTAATGAAAAATGTTATCAATTTCTTGAGCATGTCAATCACTATCATTAAATTATATATTTTACAAAATTCATATTAATAATAATTTTTATTAAAGAAAAAAATTAAAAAAGTTACACGCACATCTTTCACCCGATTCAAATTTTATTCTGCTCCAAAATTAATTAAAAAAATTTCTAAATTTCTAAAAGATATCCACCATCTCTTGAAATTATATTTTATCGAAAATTCAAATAAAAAATAATTTTATTAAAGCAACAATAAAAATATTTTTAACACATTCGTTCATATCACCAATTTAAATTAATATTTTACTCTGAAATTAATATAAAAATAATGTTAGATTAAAAAATTGTTTAAAATTTCTTATCACACTCATAACTCTCTTAAAATTATTCTTTGACCAAAATTCATAAAATAATATTGTTTTAAAAAAATCAAACAATAAAATATCTCTAACCCACTCATCTCCCCTTTAAAATAATATTTTGTACAAAAATTAATATAAAATAAACTATTGTCTGTAAAAGAAAAATATTACAAATTTCTAAAAGATATCCAACAATCTTCTGCAATTATACTTTGTTCAAAATTTAGAATAAAAATTAATTTTATAGATCAAAAATTCAAAAATTTTTAACTCATTTCATTTGAACGATTAAATTAATATTTTGGAGCAAAATAAATAAAAAATATTTTTTGGTCAAAACAAAAATTATAAATGTATAAATCACACCCGTCACTCTTCTAGAATTATATTTTGGTAAAAAATCATATAAAACAAATTTTCACTAAAGCAAAAATAAAAAATTTCTAATCCTTTCCTCTCAACAAACTGATTTAATATTTTACACTAAATTAATATAAAAATTAATTTTTATTTAATGAAAAATGTTACTAATTTTTTAAACATGTCCATCACTCTCATGAAGTTATATACTTTTTAAAATTCATTTAAATAATAATTTTTAATTAAAAAAATTAAAAAGTTCTTACGCATATTCTTCACCCAATTAAAGTTTTGTTTTGCACCAAAATTAATTTAAAAAATATTCTAAATTTCTAAAGATACCCATCATCTCTTGAAATTATATTTTATTTAAAATTCAAATAAAAATAAATTTTATTAAAACAACAATTAAAATATTTTTGACACTTCGCTATCACTAGGTTAAATTAATATTTATTCTAAAATAAATATAAAAAATATTTATAGATTAAAAAAAGATAAAAAAAAATTTATCACATTCATCACTCTCTTAAAATTATACTTAAATCAAATTCATAAAAAATATTTGTTTTTGATAAAAAAAATCCACTATTTCTAACCCATATATGAGACCCATTTAAAATAATATTTTGCATGAAAAATAATATAAAAAATTATTTTTGCATGAAAATCAATATAATAAATATTTTCTGTCAACGAAAAATATCACAAATTTCTAAAAGATACCCATCCCTACCTCTCCTAAAATTATATTTTCTCCAAAATTCAGGAAAAAATAAAACTTATTAAATTTCTAATTCATTTGCTTCACAAAATTAAAATAATATTTATACATAAATAAATCAAAAATTATTTTTTGGTTAAAGAAAAAATTATAAATTTCTAAATCACACCTATCACACCTCTAAAGTTATATTTTGACAAAAAATCATTTAAAAATATTTCACTAAAGCTGAAAAAAAATTTAACTGTTTTCTCTCATTTTACACGAAAATAATACAAAATATACTTTTTGATTAATGAAAATGTTATTAATTTCTAGAACATGGCAATCACTATCATTAAATTATATATTTTTTGAAAATTCAAATTAATAATACTTTTTTATTAAAGAAAAATTAAAATAGTTCCCCCACGCACATCTTTCACTCGATAATAATTTTATTCTGCTCCAAAATTAATTAAAAACCTATCTAAATTTCTAAAAGATATTCATCGTCTCTTGAAATTATATTTTATCAAAAATTCAGATAAAAAATAAATTTTATTAAAGCAACAATAAAAGTTTCTTTAACACATTCATATCACCGATTTCAATTAATATATTATGAAATTACTATAAAAAAATGTTAGATTAAATAAAATTGTTTAAAATTTATTATCACACTCATAACTCTCTTGAATTATACTTTAACCAAAATTCAAAAAAATAATATTTTTTAATAAATCAAACAATAAAATATTTTTAACCTATTCATATGACTCATTTAAAAGAATATTTTATACAAAAATTAATATAAAAATATTGTCTGTCAAAAAAAATGTTACAAATTTCTAAAAGATATAAGCACTGAATTTATGTAACTATGCATTCATGAATAAATAAATTTATTTTAAAAGATATAACTATTCAATAAGTTATTTTAACCCATTTTCTTTGCACGATTAAAATAATACTTTGGACCAAAATAAATGAAAAAAATTATAATTTATAAATCACATCCATCGCTCTCTTAAAATTATATTTTGACAAAAAGTTATATAAAAATTTTTTTGCTAAAGCAAAATTAAAAAATTTCTAACCCTTTCCCCTCACCAAGTAAATTTAATATTTTACACTAAAATTAATATAAAAAATAACTTTTGATTAATGAAAAATATTATTAATTTCTTAAACATGCCAATCACTCTTATAAAATTATATATTTTTTAAAATTAATTTAAATAAGAATTTTTAATTAAAAAAATAAAAAAATTCATGCACATCGTTTACTCGATTAAGAGTGAATACCCGGTTCGGCTCCTGACAATTTTTACGAAAGACAATGAGGTTCTTAAAAAAAATACATTCTGGCCCCTAAAATTTTTTTCGTGAGACAAATTAGTTCCTACGTCAATAATTTATTTTTGGGGTTAACGGAACGTAAATACGTGGCAAGTTAAGATGGTGATGTGTCTGTTAAGTATCAACTTGGATTGGCATATTAATGAATCACCCAACCCGGTCCCTGACAATTTTTTGAAAATATAATTTCGTGTTTTATCTGCACTTCACAGAACATGATGAGCCCTAAACGCCTCTTCCTCCTTCCTTCTTGTGTAGAATCCTAACTGTCTACCACCATGAGCCATGAAGATCATTCTTTAGAAACTAGGAGTCGCAACCTGCGTGGTTATAGTGTTGGCGAAGAGAGTAAGTGCTGCACCTTTTCTTCTGGAAGAATTGGGCTGCCAAGAAAAAAGAAATTTATATCTCCAAAATGTCACTGTAGGTCCTATGCAATTCTCTTCCAATCTTGCATAGAACTTAATCCGAATAGGTTCTTCTTGGGATGCCCTAATTACAATGTAAGTATTGATTTTTTTGTATATTTCTTAAATTTAAAAATTTTATGTAATTTTAGTTTTTTTTAACAATCAAAATTTTTTATTTTCAGGCACCCATCCCACATTGCAAGTATTTCAAGTGGCTAGATGTATTAGTTCACAAAAATATGGATGAGGACATAGAATGAAGGACTTAGAGATGGAATTGAATTTGAAAAATCAAAACGAAATTGGATCTCAAGGTGGTAGATATTACTTCAGATATTTTAGGCTTATAATTTTGGGTATAATTAGTATCATAATTGCTGTAGTCTTTAGGACATGTCCTAAGTAATTGTCATAACCTTAGCTGTGACATTTTGTGATAATTATGTTGCATTGTAATGCTTTCAAGATGTAACTGAATCTGTTTAATATTATGTTTTATGTTAATGAATTTGCAATCACTTTAATCTGAGATGATATTGTATTGAAAGAAATTAGATTATATTACAATTGTGTAATCACATATTTTGATGGATGAAGATTTAAAAATCTAGGTATGCAATGATTGTAAGCTAAATATATGTTTCATCAAATTAAAAAAAGTCTATACAATATGATTTTCATATGTGCTATATGATAATAAAGATGGAGCTATAAACACAATCCAAAATAGTTCAATAATCTATTATAATAAACTTAGCACTAAAGTATAATTGTTTGTGCTGTGCAATAGTAAAATAATATGTCTCTAAATTGCCAGTTGTCTAACTTATATACCAGTGAATTCATTTACAACTATTAAGGAACTAAAAGATAATTAATTGAGTTCATAAGACACATATGACTCTTCACTTATAGACCAACACAATACATGAGTTTTCACTTGGTACTTTTAATCCATTAATGAATCTCCTTAAGTGTTAGTTGGAGGCCTAAAACCAAGTGTTGACACGAAGGTAAACGAGCTACCGGATGTCCCTGAGGTAGCTGATCCAAGTGGCTCTAAATGGTTTTGAGTGTGTGGTATTGGCGGCCTCACAATTATTTGCTTCATTCGAAACCTAACAGGAGGTTCAGGAATTTGTTGTGTAGCCTGCACAAGATAGAAGAACCATTTCAACACAAAAAATGAGCAAGACAAAAGTCACCAAATACAATCTTATACTCACAGGTCCATCATTAGGAGGGGCAGATTGAGATAAATCAATCTCTTCACCAAAATCTACATTAGGCGAGGCTTTTAGTTTTGGCATCTTTTTATTATTCTTTTTTGTCTTTGCCTAGAAATGATGATGCAAATATAACACATAGATTCAGCAATTTACAATCAACAACATAGAACAGACCTAGCAAAATTAACATAATTAAAAAAATAGAATACACAAAATAACAAATGCAACCAATGGACTGTTTCTCAAATCATTTATCTCAGAATCTCCCTTAATCATATGCAGGCCAAATTTTAAATTTCGAGTTGTGGGTTCTAACCAGTACATTACAGCATAATCAGCATATCCTAAACTCTTTAATAGTTCTTCTAGATCAAAAATGTTCACTAAATCTAAGTCCATTGAAAAAAATTTATGTACCTTTCCATCCAAATACTTCAACACCTCATTACTATCCTTCTCAAGTCTCTCACCGTGGTGAAACACGGGTATTGCAAAGTTAGACATCTGCAGCACCAATAAAAGACAAATTCAACAACAATAACAATAGGTAATAGATAGATATATTTGAAAGTAATGTAGATTATTTAGTAATTTTAATGATTTATATATCAAATTTTAATGTAAATTATATATCAATTTATCAAATTTTAATACATAGATAGACAAATTTTAATGTAGATTATTCACTAAACACAACAATGTGAATTATATATCAATTTATCTAAAATTTAGCAACAATAATAATAAGTAATAGACTATATTAGTAAATTAGTAAATTTGCTTTACTAAATTAGTAAATCTGCTATGTGCAATAAAGGCCATATCTTAATAAATAATTATTAAACCTTAAGGCTTTGAATTATAACATGGTCAGAATATTATAATCACTGAATAATTTTCATGTGCTAATACAAGTATATGCAGTAGCTACGATCCCGGGTTGTTAAATATTAATGGTCAATTTAAGGAACTACTAAGTGATAGCGGCACACAAATTCAAGAACCTAACCTAAAGCACACAATTTTTAGCAACCTCCAATCACATTAGTTGTAGCCTACACCAGTTGATAACAGAAGCGAATCCATTGAAAACTCAAAGGGAGCAAGAGCACAAAACAATTTTTTTTCTGTAAATACATAAGCTTTTCAGTCAAAATATACAAAACATATTTGTTGTTATTGAATCCTAAGTCATGTTCTAATTCAACTCTTCATGCAAAATTTGAATATAAACAATACTCCAAATCATAGGTTTTAAAGCATGTGCTCAATGGCAGAGAGTGTGAATAAAACTACCTTTAACTTGATCATACACATGCAATGACAGAGAGAGTGAGTAACAAAGCTTACCTCTCAACTATGCAATTCTCTGTCACCGCACCGTCAATAGTTCCGTCGAGACCAACGTCTTTCTCCAAGTCAAGCGTCTTCAACGAATTTTGGAAGGGAGAGCATTAGGGTTCTTTGTAATTCTGGAGAGTAGAAGATGAGTTCTGTGTCATCACGTATGAAGTTTGTTTATTTTTATTGGAATTGTTAGGGGTCGGGTTGGATGGCCCATTAATCTGCCCATTCAGGTTGGCATTTAACTGATACGTCATTAACTTAACGTGTCATGTAGGCATGGTGAATTAGCTCTAGAGACAAATTATTAACGGAAGAACTAACTCGTCTAACGGAGTAAAAAAAATAGGGGCCGGATAGGATTTTTTTTTTCTTAGGGTCTCATTATCTTTTTATGTTATTGTCAGGGGCCGTTTTGGTATTTTTCTCCTCGATTAAAATTTTATTCTTCTCCAAAATTAATTAAAAAAATGTTCTAAATTTCTAAAAGATATCCATCATCTCTTGAAATTATATTTTATCGAAAGATGTCTTTTACTACCGTTATTTCTTGACCTGATATTCTTGTAAAGATATAATGCAAAAAAATAGGTGTAAAATTTCTGGTGCTTGTCTTGCTATTTTAATTCCACGGATTATTTTTTTCTTGAACTTCGATCAATAAACTAAAAAATACTTCTGCACAAAGGATGAAAAGGTAAGGGAATCCCCCATTGCCTAATCCCTCTCGTGGGATTAAATGTCTTGGAGGGTGCACCATTAATTAGAACTGCAAAGGATGCTGAACTTATACATCTACCAATCAGTTCAATCCATTTGTTAAGGAAGCCCATGACTTTTAGAACCTCTAGAAGAAATTGTCATTCAATCCAATCCTATCGTAGATAGCCTTTTGTCCCTCCTTCCTCTTCCTCATAAAATGAAAGATATCAAAAGTTATCAAAACATTGTCAGTAATCAATCTTTTCGGGAGGAAAGCACTTTAACATTCACCCGCAATACTCGGCAAAATAATCTTCAGCCTATTTGCAATTACTTTGGTCACTATCTTGAATAAAACATTGTAAAGTGAGATTGGCCTAAATTCTTTTGTATGCTTCGGGTTCTTAGTTTTTGGAATTAGGCAAAAATGTGCATCTTATTCAAATCTGCCAACTCACCTCCATCATTTAGGCAATTCAGCACCTAATTTGTCGTCTCTACTCCCACAATATCCCACATTCTTTGATAGAAAAGAGCCAGCATTCCATCAGGCCCTGGGGGTTTCGTTAGGTACATTTGCTTCATAGCTTCCTTAACCTCCTCTCTAGTGAAGTTGCTGCCCAGGATGTTGTAAGCTTTCTGTGATATTCTTTCTCTAATTGCCTCTGTAGCTTTCTCAACTTCCCAAATTTCCTCCGCCTTCAATTTTCTCGTCTTCTTCATAGAGATTCCCTTCGTCATCAGTGATTCTTTCAATCTTATTCCTTCTTCTTCGTTGAGATGCCGTCTGATGAAAAAATCGAGTGTTCTTGTCCTCCACTTTCAACAAGTTTGCACGAGATCTTTGGGCCCATTTAATCTCTTCTTGATAGAAGAGTTCGTCTAAGTCTGCCTGTGCCGTTTCCAAATTCAGAATTGTTTCTTCAGTTTGTGAGTCAGATGTAAGTTGTCGTATGAGTTCTTGTTTTTCCTTTATTTGTTTCGGAAGCTCCCCAAATTTCTCTTTCCTCCATTCTTTCAATGCTTTGCTGCACTTTCTTAGTTTCTCTTCAATCTGATTATAGTTCACTGCCCAACTTCTTTTGATAATCTCTTTGCATTCAGAGTCTCTAAGCCACATTTCTTTGAATCTGAAAATATATGGCCTCTTCTTCCTTTTTAAGCTCTCCCCATGAACATCGATTAGGATTGGACAATAGTCTTATCTGTATCTTTGAAGATGCTTTACCACTGCTTTCGGGAATGCTTCCTTCCAATCTATTGTTGCCACTGCTCTATCTAGCCTTTCTTGAATATTTGCTTCCCCAACCTGATTGTTAGACCAAGTGTTAGCATATCCTCCGAGTTTCTCTTTTTGCTCCAAAACTTTATTAAAATCTCCACACACTAACCACAGACATGTTTTTGGTTTGTCCCAAGGAGTTTAGGAGATCCCATCCAATTATCTTTGTTTATTTGTTGCCTTTGTATTACCATAAAAACAGTTAATTCTCCATGCTTGCCCTCTTCCATTTTCTTGAATGATCATGTCCACATGGTTCCTTGACATGGATGTTATCTCTACTTCCAATGTGCTGTCCCACAAAACTGCTAATCCTCCTGACCGTTGCTTTCCTTCTCCATCACAATCGGTTCCCATAACATTAACTAATCCTCCTCTGTTTTTCACTTTTTCTCCTTGTTTTCATGAGGAACACAAGGTTGGGATCTTGTTGTTTCAAGAGCTTGTTAAGAGCTCTAACTGCCCATGGGTTTTCAAGTCCATGGCAGTTTCAACTTCGGAGTCTCATGTTTCCTGGTAAGGCTGCTTTGCAACCTCTGCCAAGTGTTCCTCCGTCTCATAATGTTGGCTCTTGGTGGGTATTTCCTCCTGATCAGTCTCTATTTTTATGGTTTCACCATTCTTCCTTTTCCCCAGCTCCATCTCCTCCTTTTTCCTTTCATCTGTGGTCTTGACCAGAGCCTCTCGTGCCGTCCTTTTCCATTTCTTGTTCTGAGTTTCATGTTTTGTTTCTTCTTGTTGGCATTTCTTTTGCTCTCCAATTTCAGTTCTAATTTGGTTCTCATCTTCATTCCCTGTCTTCTTCCCTTCCTTCACCTCCTCGGTACTTTTTCTGTGGCTTGCTTCTGCAGTCTCTTTCTCATTTGTTTGCAGGTTTGTGTCCTTCATAGTGAGGCTGGCCAATTTCGCCATCACACTCGTTTTCGCTTCTTTGTTCACCTTTGTATAGTTGTTGTTTGGCATATTTCCTTCCCCACTATGTTTTGGTTCTGCCAAATCCATTTTTGCTCCCATTGTGTCCACTATGACCCATGGTCCCCAATCTCTTGGTTTGGCCTATCACTCCACTGTGACCCATATGTCCTCCTCTTCTGATTCCACTTCCCACAGTTTGTTTCATCATGGCCTATCACTCCGCAGGCATAACAGAAGGTTGGGAGCTTTTCATACCTAAACCTGACCCACGTTGACTCATCTCTCTTGCTTCCCATCGTGATTCCTCTTCGAAGCGGTTCCGTTATCTCCATATCTACTGTTGCTTTCAGGAAGCTTTCTTTCCCTGACCCAGCTGAGAAAAGACTACATTCCTTAACTTTTCCATCTTTAGCTGCTATTTTCTTCCCCAAAACTATCGTTTTGCAATGCTCTGGCATGTTCCAAAGTTGTAGCTTGACTTCTGCTCTTGTGAACTTCATATTTGTAGGAGTTGTGTCCCTCTCCCACTTTTTAACCATGAGCCATGAATTTCTAAAAATCCATGGGTTTCCTTTCAGCATCTTCTTCATATCTGCCTCTTTATGGAAGAAAAATTGGTAAACCTTTGGCTGGATCTCCACCATTCTGAATCCCTCCGGTTTCCTCCATATATTGCTCATGGCAGTTTGAATCCATATTGGGTTTATGATCATGTCCGTGATCAGTTTCCCAACCACACTATGCATTTTTCCACTCCTCCTATTACATCACCTTCTTCAAACTCTCAAAATTCATTTAGGTCTTCTATTGTGACTTCTCTTCGTTCCGTTGTCTCTTGTGTTGTCTCTGACGACGTTCCTTCCGTCTTAAAGGATATGAAAACCGATACAATGCAGCACTTGGCGATAGTGAGGCACGATTTGTTGTAGGAAAATAGACAGCTCACTATACAAGTCTGTCTGTTAGTGTTCGGGAACCCTAGCAGACTAACAAGGAGAGAGGATTTGGGTGTATGATGTATATCAATCTTCCGAATATCATGTAACTTAAATGGAGGTTAGTATATCTTTTCGTAAAATGAAGGTATATCGTGTATTAAAATACCGTTGAATCCTAGGACGTCAGTATAAGTTACCTAAGAAAATATTCATTTCAATGTAAATTTTAAATTCAACACTTTCATGGACAGAACTACTGAACTACTTCAAGGGTAAAACTTCTTTAGAAAAATAAAATAAAATGTAAATCACCACCAACAAGGTGAGGGGCTTAAATCTTAAATGAATTAATATCAGTAATAAGTACAAGGCAAAATTCTATTCTGTTGATTAACGTAACAAATAACTAGAACATAATTATGCTTCTACACTTCTACAGACTCTGACACTATCAGACTAATCAAAGTTACACGGATGATGCACCCTAAGTAAAGAATAACAGAAATGGTAGATTGAACAAAAAAAGTCGTAAAATCAACTATTTTGTTGGTAATTTTTTAAAAGGCCCTGTTTTTCTCATTGAAGAAATTGTGCCTTACCCCAAACTTAAGCATTTTGTCGTTGCTTTCCCAGTATAATCAGCTGCAGAAGTCATTGAGTCAATTCAACTCTCTGAGCTGCAGAATGGAAATCAGTTCTCTGGACTCGATGCGACAATGCCATCAGTAGCGAGAGATGTCTTAATCCCAGACCTTTCGGAGAATGCCAAGAGAAAAAATGTGGCATCAAGGGATGCTGCAATTTTCTAGCTAATATTGCACTAAACTAAACACACTTCTTTCCATAACACACAAAATTGGTATTCAGAGTAATTCCTCAGCGCCTGTCAACTTAGCATATTCATTCTCATCTATAGTCCCTTTCTTCAGTTTCTTCAACAAGCGGTAATCTTGCATCAACTCTTCCTCATCTTCAATTGTCTGCTGAGCACGTCTCTGTCGAGCTGTTTTCTTCCTCATGGCAGTAGGTGCACTGGGAGTTTTGCTTGGCTTTTCTGGTTTTGCCTCTTTCTCCTTCTCTTTTGCTTCTTTCTTTGCTTGCAGGTTTTTCTTCCTTTGTTTTTCACGAGATTTATCTCTAAATAGTTGAAAGTATCAGCACAGGATTCCAAGAGAAAAGGAAAAATTATATTTTTATTTACAATGGAAGGCACTAAATATGAATATGGTGCATTCAACCTAAAAATACAAATTTATGCAATAAGAACTGTATAGTTTCCATCAGTCTAACATATTAGAAAGGGCATCAAAAATAAATAATTGGTTAATCTAGCTAAGACCAAGACTATTAACCCTCCACATAGCTCCAACTAGACATTGGTGAGCTTCAAATCCAGTCATGCGCATCAAGTTACTTGCTTCAATTATCGTCTCTTGGAAAATATGACAATAAGCATGATAGATTCTCTATTAAATAGAGTGGTACATTTGATGCTTTTACCACAGAAGGGTTATGCATGAATTTTGCATTTACCTGTATTTAATGTCCTCCAAATTGATATCATCAACCGGTACAAATCCCTCGGTAGAAAGTGAATGATGTTTTACCTCTGGCATTAGAGGAAGTTGCAGTAAGCCATGTCCCATGGCCAATTTACCAATTTCAAGTTCTTTCCACCTGTAAGTAGGGTGAGCATTTCTTGCAAATTATGATGCTTTAATGAATTTATAGAAAGACAAACAACACTTCTCATAAACATTGCTCACCTAAAAATATATGAACAGTGATGCTCCTTGTATGCACGGATGTAGGAAACAAATGCCCTGACTCCTTTCTCCATAACATCACGATCTTTTTTCGCAGCAGAACGAATCTGAACCATATTTTAGTAATATAGTTATCAGGAGTTGGGAAACAAGTTATAATTTTGTATTTTGTATACAATTTTCATCCAAACTTTGATAAATATAAGATTGATATGCACGTTTGTGCAAACAATCAATCAACACAAAATACATCCAAGAGTGAATCAGCATCAGCCTAAGTAGCCATCAGGGCTTTTCTTAGTAGTATCAGAGAATTTATTTCTACAAATCAGTATGTTGCCTCTATTAGAGCTCTACTGACTATTACTAACCAGCATAAAAGGGAGTCTTTATTATATTATTAAAAACTTATTAACCACTAATGAGCATGAGTGATGACTCCTACTCTTGTATGATTAAAATAGTCATGAACAAAATAAATAAGATGATGAGGGTGCAAACAAACCTGAGGTACAACATCAGGTGCATCATCAGAGAATTTTCTCTCTTGAAGAGGGACCCTTCTTATACGTAGGAATTCTACGTAAGACTCCTCCTAAACACTTATACAAGTTAGTTAACCGAAAAGGGAACACACTTGAACCTTGTATTGGGAAATGTGGAAATGCATTAAAACATGAATACACTCGACGATACCTTTGGCAATAAGAAGACAACAGCATGACCTTGTTTACCCAGCCGAGCAGTTCGACCAACTCTGTGTATGAAAACATTTGGATCTTGAGGAGGATCATACTGTGCAGAAACAGGGAACATATCAAGATCATTCAGTCAATGTATGAATTCAAATGGTAAGATATCAAGAGAACATTTGAATGACAATGAATAATTTACTTTGGCATCCAAAACCAAAAGGTGATAAAACACACCAATCAACACAAAGTCAAACTGCATATAAATATGGTCAAGAAGGTACCTGCACTATACAATCTACACCTGGTATGTCAAGTCCACGTGCTGCAACATCTGTACATAGCAGAACTCCATTTGAAAGGGATGTAAAGGAGGCTAATGCTTTCTCCCTAACAGTCTATACAGCAACAAAGAAATTCATAATCAATCAACCATACAAACAGTAAGAGTTAAGCAATACTTGAGAGTGATGAAGAAACTATCATTGATTTACAGAATATTAAGCTTCTATGTTGACAAATGGTAACAGAAAGGCTTTTACCTGCTTCATTTTTCCATGAAGAGGAACCAAGGAGAAGCCTTTCAAAACAGAGAGGCGTGGAAGGACAACTCCCCAATAGTCAACACAAGCACAAGTCATGAAATATCTGTATTGGAATCAAAATCACCTTTTGAGCAAGATACACTAAAATTTTACCACTCAGATTACACTATTGATTATGGTTAATATTTATCTCACATTATAACTTTTCTTGAGCGGTTCTTAATAAGGATGTCTACTAGCTGTGATGGCTTCTTATCTGCCTCACATTCCAAGTACTGCAAAATCAAAATGACAACAAGCTGAATATAAGAAAAAAGCTGAGCATGAATGGTGTCATGACATGAATTAGCAATACCTTAAACATATATGAATTAGGGTAGGGATGCTAGAGTCTAGCTGCTAAATACCAAATATATTGAAGTGACTTGGTGCTAAAATGGAGGAGGGAAACCATTGGATAGCAAAGTTACTTATGATATGCACTACGATGGAATACTTCATACCTCAATTTGAAGCCCAGAAGGTGTTTTTGTAGATTCAGGTTGTTTTGATGCTGCAGGAGCATTTAAAAGTTTCGCCTCTGCCCGAACTTCAACCCTCACAGGATTTCTCAATCCTGCTCTAGCAAGCTCTTCAACAGCCTCAGTTTGAGTAGCAGAAAACAGGCCAGTTCTTCGAAGCTTAGGCAAAAGAGATATAATGGAAGTTATCTGCTTCTGGAATCCCATATCTAAGAGTCTATCAGCCTCGTCTAAAATCAAAATCTGTAAGCACAGTTATAAACACAATACTGTCATCTTCCAAAGTGGTAAAAAGCAAAATCAAACCAAGCATTCTATCACTTTAAGTCAAATTTTCCAGGTGAACCTAGTTCATAACATTGCATCGTTAAGTCTTGGACTTTTGGTCCTCTGCTAAGTGAAAAATGCATATGTCCCATAAAAGATCAAGAACCACATTAAACCTCCAACATTCTTTCTAAAGTTATATATGCACACTATCTCACACACGCACACACATGCAAACATAGTCACATACTATCAAATCATCCTTGAAGACTAACTGTGAAACCGAAAAGTATTATATACCTCGAAGTTTTTGAAATCCAAGAAATCCATCCGGTTCATTATGTCATACAACCGCCCAGGTGTGCCAATTAGTATGTTAGCGCCTTCTTCCTCTATCTTCTTCATGTCTGATTTCACTTCAACTCCACCAACAAGCAGCATGGACTTAACATTCGCTAAAGTTGAAATGAAAGGTTGTGCTACATGATATATTTGATGTGATAGCTCCCTTGTGGGGGATATGATTATTCCTAGTACCTAGTATAAGAAAAAAAAAAAAAAAACAAACAAACAAACAGCATTTAACACACTTCTATCCAGTAACCCCTATTCCAAGTCTTTCATTCCCCAAAGTCATAGCAGCTAAAAATAAATAATTAAAGAGGCCAATGGAATTTTATCCTTCCAAGCTGAAAGGTTAATAGTTGAATGATACTTATTCGAATACTAGTCTTTAATATACCTTATAAATTTCAATTACCAAGCTTCATACAGTGGTACAAAAGAAAAGTAACTGGTGAAGAACGAACCTGATGAGGCTTGGGGTTAGAAGAGGAGCGTCGAAGAATCTCGACGAGAGGGACGACAAAAGCTAGGGTTTTGCCTGAACCAGTGGCGGCGTCGACGGCGACATCCTTGAAGCTGCAGAGCAAGGGAATGGTGGCGGCTTGAACCGGCGTGCAGAAGTTGAACCCGGATTCCGATAAAGCTTCGAGAACCTTCTCTGATAGCGGCGGATTCAGCTCCGAAAAGCGCGTGGTGGTTAAGGCCTTGTTTGGGAGTTCGAATTCCATTGTAATGGTGCGTCGCAAACCTCTACGCTCCGCCGTCGCTCAGTGATTTTGTAACTTTTGTTTTCCTTATTTTCTGATTTGTTGGTTTCGTAGGTAGGTTAATGCAATTTGCATGGAGGTCCTCCCTGGGTCCTTATTTGCTCAATGACCCTGTCATTTGTTGCGACCTTTTTTTTTTAAACTCTACCAATTATAAAATGAAATAGGTCAAATTGCTCCCAGAAAAATTGCGTCATCTAAGTTTTAATCTCCAAAAAATTTTTTTAGTCAAATTTATCCCAAGGTTCAGAAAACCAGACCAGTCATCAAACCGCTCTAGTTACTGGTTTACTAATTCATTGGTTCAACCGGTTCAACCAAAAAAACCGTTTTATAATAAACACCTGATTCTATAAAAATTCAATGAATAAAGCAACTGGTTCTAAACACTCTTCTACTGCATTTTTTTAACTTCAAAAGGGGATCATAAACAACTAGTTCTATGAATAAACAAACTACAATGATATGCAATGCCAAAAATAGGCCAATGATAAAATAATAAAGGGTTTTTCTCTTCAATTCTATGTTCAAGCTTGTAGCATACCAGAATCAACAGAACAATACCATTAAAATAGTTTTCTTTCTTAATTCTTATATACCTCAAAGAATTTCCTACAAAATGAAAATTGAACACAACACACAGCTTTAAAACAAAAACAAAACAACACTCAGAAATCAATCACCTCTTCTAAACACAGCCTTAAAACAAAACAGAACAACATTCAGAGTATGAGCATTAATCACAAAAAATTGATTTCTGAAACAACGAAAACAGCAGAACAACATTCAGAGTTTGAGCATTGATCACAAAATATTGATTTATGAAACAAAACAAAAACAGAAGAACAACATTCAGAGTTTGAGCATTGATTGATAACAAAAAATTGATTTCTGAAACAAAACAAACACTGCAAAACCAACAGAACAGCATTTAGAGTTTGAGCATTGATCACAGAAATTTAATTTCTGAAACAAAACAAACAATCAACAAAACAATGAAAACAGAATTTTTTTTTTCCCTTCAGAAGAAGAAAACAATGAAAACATGAGGCATATAATAAATCAATGATCACCAATATCCAGCAAGAATCTCAAAGACAACAATAAATACACAACAACAATTTAGCAAATAAACAAGAACAAGACCTAAATAGAAAATCCAACAAATTAAATCGTAGAAACCTAACAATTTAGCAAATTAAAACAACAGCAGCCCAACAATTTAGCAAATTATCAACTTAACAAGTTCAAGAACAGAAAATCACAACAAAAAAAAATAAAATAAAAATAACAGAAGAACAACAGAACAACAACACAAGAACAATTAGCAAATTAACAAGTTCACACTAACAGTTAAAATTTACCAGAAGAACACTAATTCAAGTGGAATCATCATGCTAATATGTTTTCTACAAAGATGCTCTTTGTGCAGCTAAAATTTCCTAATTACTAAGATCCAATTATTCTAATTTCACATGCAATCAACTTACTAAGTTTCTAAAGCTAGAAATGATAAAACCAACCCGAAATATGGTTAAAGCATTTAATCAAACATGTTGAGTGCGGTAAACTTGAAACGAAATAAGAGAATTCAAAACTTAGTATCAATGTGATAGAGAAGAGAACATAACCATTGGATACTTTAATTCAGTCTATCAAAAAAACCCAAACCACTTGCAAATCAAATAGTTACTTATTGTAACAGAAATAAGAAGTTGCAGAGTTTGAAGCAGAGTATTGGTGTTGTGTGAGTGTATTGTCTGGTGGTGGGTTTAGGGAACTCACGGCGGCGACAAAAGAGAGCAGTTCGACGGCTAGGTGGAGCGCGCGGGTTGGTCGCAGAGTTTGAAGCAGGGCAACGTGGCTTCCAGACGAACGCGAACCCGACGGTGAACGGCGAGTGAACACGAACGGTGAACGCCGAGTAAACTTGAACGGCGAAGAACGCGAACGAAGACGACGGCTGAACGAAGACGCGAACGTTAACGGCAACCAACGGCGGCGGAAGCGCGGCTGAGCAGACAAAGACGATGGACGCCGAGCTCGAGGAAGCAGCTGCGATCGGTGACAGCGAACGGGGGTTGAAGACTTGGAGCACGAGGGAAGCTAGATAGACGGCCGGACGGCGGCAGTATGCCACTCCTTGCGGCGGCGGTGGTGTAGGCTTACAGTTCTAGGTTTTTTGGCTGAGTTTCTGTGAATGAAAGAAAGGGAGGGAGAAAGGGAGCAAGAAACGAAGGAGCTTCAGGACCAAGAGTGAAAGTAAGCAAATTTGGCAAAAACGACGCCGTTTCTTTTAAATTCCTTGTCCGGTTCAATCGGCCGGTTCGACGGTTCTCCTCTAGTTTTTAGAGAAATGGTTTTAGGGGGCAAACCAGACCTTAATTACTGCCGGTTCATGATTAGACCGGTCAAACCGACCGATCCGGTCTGATTTTTCGAACATTGATTTATCCCTAAAAAATTTTAAATTAGTCACATTAGTCTTTCTGTCACTTCCTTCACTAACGCTATTAACAGAAACTAACCTAATATGTTAAATTACACCTCACCATATAAAACGATGTCAATTTAAGTCAAGAAGAAATGATTCATCAAAACGGTATAAGAATCCGCCTTTCGATAAACTATTAATGAAGCAGGTCTAATGATAAAAAAAGAAAATAAATTAGAAAATGATAATCAACAGGTCAAATTTGACTAGTTGACTTAACGAGGGTAATTAATTTCTCAAAGTCAAATTTGACTAGTAAAAAGTAAACATTTGCATGCTAGTGATTTATTTTTTCACTAAAGACTTTTTGAACCAGAAATTCATTTTTAGTTACGATTTTGCGTGAGACGAGAAAAAAATAGTAACCGAAAAACTCAGAATCAATGGTAAAAATAAATTCTATCTTAATAATTGTGCCCAAAATTAATATTAGTCATCCATTCATAATTTATTTCTTTAAAAATAAATCTTAGTCATTAATTATTTTACCATAAGGTAAAAATTACCTCGAATCGAATTTTTTACTAGTATTCTACAAACGACTCCTAAAAACCCAGAATCCTCTTACTTGCCACCCAAGTAACTCACTCCTCCCTCTTAGTCTATGTGTTGAGATTATCTTAGCCTCTCACCCCTCTCTGCTGTGTTTTTAACCCCGAGTAACTACGGTTAATTGTGGATAAGCTCGACATGCGAGCGCTGACCAAACTTCCTCATTTTTAAGCCCTTCTTCATTAATACTTATCTCTAGACCACGAAAATTTTCAGCCCTTTTACCACAATTAATTCAGCCAATACTTTGAATTTTTATTTAAAGAAACCTGGCTCACAAATTTTACAAACACTTATGCATTTTTACCGAATTCTTAAGAGAGAAAGAGAGAAAAATATTGTACCTTTTCTCTACATTTCAGCCTTGATTTCAGCAGTTCTTCCATTATTTTTCATGTGTTCTTCAAAAATTCAAGTAATACAAACATAATTTCTTGCCCATTTTTACTAATTCTTGCATTTTTATCGAAAATTCAGCAAGGTGAGCTCTTGTTCCTTCTCTATTCTTTTTAGTTCTTTTAGCAGTGGCCATGATAAATTCTTGCTCTCTTTCTTGTATATAAAACCCCTCTTGAAGTCCATATGGAGCACACCTAAGGAGTCAGAGAAATTCAAGTTCAAAGTAGTTAATTTCATCACTTTTTTGCGATACTTTTTTGCCAAAAAAAATACTGCACCACCATCAACCATGTCTCTACCTTTTTGTGAGTATTTTCTAGTGTATGAAAGGTCTAAGAACTGAATTAAATAAGAGGTAAGGGATGGGATTAGATAGAATATATTTGTACTTGATTAGGTGTTCATATAAGTCACTTTGTAGTAATTTTATGCTTGATTTTTAATTCTAGTGATGCTTCTCTATTTTTGGATTATTATTTGAGTGTTATATGAAGCTAATTTGCCTATAAAAATTGTATAAAACTACTAAAATTATTTGGAACACTTGGAGTTTAAATTTTAAGTCTTAAACATCACTAAAAATGGATAAAAATGTAAAACTATATTTTTAAAAATTTCAGCCCCTTCAAACCTGAAAAGCCACATCCTAATGAGTTAAAAAAATTTAGAAAAATAGTTTTAATCCTATGAAACAAGTGGATAAAAATAAAAGGGTGTTATAGTCATTTTTGGGTAAAAAAAATTAAAAATATAATTTAATTTAAATTTCAATAAAATTTTGAACTTAGTGTCATTAGGGATAAAATAATAATTATATAAATTAATTAGATCAAAATTATAATTAAAATAAATTTTTGAATTTAATAAAGGTTTTAATAAAAGTTAGAAGTAAAATGGTAAAAAAAAGTAACTAAAATAAATAAATAAATTAATAAAACATAAAATGATCTTTTAGGCTCCTAAGGGTAAAAATTGGTATTAATAACATTATTAGGATAATTTGGTCATAGAAAAATATTAGGGTTAATTCGGTAAAGTTTTAACACTAAATAAAATTAAATGAAAAAACTAGATCACTTAGAGATAAATTGGTAATTTTAGGTATAAAGTAAAAACAATTAAAAATGATTAATAAACTTAATAAAAGATAAAAAGGTATGTTAGGAATGATAAGAGGGTAAAATGGTATAATAATAATATTAGCGGTGAAAGCGTCACTAAAAGTATAAAAAAATGATAAAAAATGAAGTTGTGTACAAAATGGCATAATTGAAAATATATAAAAGTACCAAGGAAAAATAGTGAATGTGACAAAGGTTAAGAGATTTGAAGAGAAGAGACCGCATATAAGTTTTTATAAAAGAAAAGGATAGAGAAGTCCCTTAGAGATAAAGTTTATTGAAAAGTGTTGCGGGAAGAGAAAACTGTAAACCCCAAGGTGATAAGAGATTATCTGGGGAGGAGGAGCATCTGCTTTGATGGAACCAAAACCATCATAAGAGAATATCTAGGGAGGAGGAGTTTCTGCTCCGACGGAACCATAACCATAAGATCTGGGGATGCCCACTTTATATTAAAACCTATTTCTCCAACTGTTAGCATACTATGGCATCAAGTTTTGCGACGATTGCCAGTTGCCAGAATGCACGTGCCTTTGTCCATTAGGCACATATGCAGAATGTACGCAGTTGAAAAAATCATATTCGGGCTTAGTCCCAGGTAATGTCAGGTTAAGAGTAGTCAACCAACGCACGAGCTCATGGCCTACATAGGCGAGACATGCATCATACTTGGTTGCTGTATTTTGATTTTGATTTATCTCTGCTTCCTGTATTCTGTTATTGTTTACTATTCTACTATATACTTGTACTTGTACTTGTTTGTGTGACTTACCAACACAACTGTGCGAACTCGTAAACTTAGGCTGCGAAACCTCTTAGGTTTCTCGTGTAGTACCCTATTGGGAACCTTAGGTTCTCACCCCATTACTTCCTCTCGTTCTGCAGATTGGAACCAACATGATCTTCTTTGAGTTTTTCGCATTTGGACAGGCGAGCAGCAACATCACGGGTGTGTCCGATAACTCTCTCCTTGCTTTAACACAGTGTTTCCTCAGCTACCAAGATATCCATGAGAAGCAGCAACAGTAGTCGTCGTCCTTGCCCTTGCTCTATATAAACTTTTAGAGGGCTAGGTACTTTTGTAAATATCTATATAAATAAGCTAAAACGAGTCCTAGATTCGGGTGACTCTTGTGAGTCGAGGCCTGTTAGTATAAATAATGGAGTCTATAAATATTTTCATGAAAAAGCAACAACGTACCTGATGAGCGAAAGTTATAGCTCACGGATACCGACAAGTACACTGGAACGCTCAAGTAATACCACAGTGAGTAGATATCGTTCCCACGAGGATTAAAGGATTGAAGCAAGCAATTATCATATTAAACGCCTAATTAGATTAATAAAACCTGGATTGATGAGGGCAAGATTGTGTCTTCCTGAGAGCTTGAAAACTTTGAATACTTGAATGCTTACGGCCAGAGAACTTGAATGTTGAATTGAGAGACGACACTAATGGAGAAAGTCAAGGGTTTCAGAGATATATATACTCTTAGAGAAATCAAATCTTGTTTACTACTTATCTTGAAGTATGCAAAGATCTTTCACAACAAATCTTTAGTAACTGATTTTCAATTTCTTGGTTTCTCATTTTCTCAATAATTAATTAGTCGTCAATTAATTGATCAAAGAGGTTAAGCACAAAAACTGATTTAAATTCAAATAAGATTTAAAAGTAGTCCTTAGGTCAAATTATATGTCATGTATTCAAGTTAGTCCTATCCAATTAAATCTTAGAAGAAAAACACAATTTTTAAAAGTTGTTCTAATCCGAATTATATGTCACTTTTAAAAATTAGAGTGGTTGAAAATTATGTATGGCCACACACTAATTGAACCACTATTCCTAGCCAAATTCAAGGAGTCATGTGAAAGAGTTTTCAAGCTATAATTCAAATATTAAACTTTCTAATTATAATAAAAGAATTCAAAAGAGATTATCATACATTTCGATACTTGGTATGCAAAATCATAAATCACACTTTTCACAACTCCGCATAGCTGACTAGCAAGTGCACTGGGTCGTCCAAGTAATACCTTACGTGAGTAAGGGTTGATCCCACGGAGATTGACGACTTGAAGCAAGCTATGGTCATCTTGTAAATCTCAGTCAGGCGGATTCAAATGGTTATGAGATTTTGATAATTAAAATATAAATAAAGCAAAAAATAAAATAAAGTTACTTATGTAGTTCCTTGGTGGGAATTTCAGATAAGCGTTTAGAGATGCTTTGTTGCCTCTGAACCTCTGCTTTCCTATTGTCCTCATCCAATCATGCGTACTCCCTTCCATGGCAAGCTGTATGTTGGTGGATCACCGTTGTCAATGGCTACCATCTGTCCTCTAAGTGAAAACATGTCATCTACGGTTTCTCGCATGGCTAATCAGCTGTCGGTTCTCGATCATGTCGGAATAGAATACATTTATTCTTTTGTACGCTGTCACTGCGCCCAACAGTCACGAGTTTGAAGCTCGTCAATGTCATCCCATCCCAGATCCTACTTGAAATACCACAGACAAGGTTTAGACTTTTCAGATCTCAAAAATGCTGCCAATTGATTCTAGTTATACCACGAAGGTTCTAGCGTAACAGATTCAAATGCTCTGTTGTCAGGAGAGGTGATTCAAATCCGTGGGTCAAAGACCAAAGAGAGTATACTCCAGCTGTCGCCCAATGACTACATTGAACATCATGTAGACCACTTTATGGTTGTCAGGCACACGGATCTTGGCTAAGCGAGTAACGAAGATTGAGTGATTGTCACGGGTCACCCCTTCATTCTGACTTAACTGAATTAAGTACAAGAGTATATCTTGGAGGAGAAGTAAGCGTGAATTGAAGGAAAAACAATAGTACTTGCATTAATACTCGAGGAACAGCAGAGCTCCTCACCTTAGTCTGTGAGGTGTAGAAACTCTATCGTTGGAAAATACATAAGAACAAGGTCTAGGCATGGCCGAATGGCCAATCTCCCCAATTAGCATAATACAATCGAAATATGGTTCAAAGACCTGATCAAAGGATCGAAAAGTGGTCCAAAGATATGAATACAATAGTAAAAAGTGCTATTTATACTAAACTAGTAAACAAGGTTTACAGAAAATGAGTAGATAGTGCAGAAATCTACTTCCGAGGCCCACTTGGTGTGTGTTTGGGCTGAGCATTGAAGCTTTCATGTGCATAGGCTCTTCTTGGAGTTTAAACGCCAGTTTTGGTGCCAGTTTGGGCGTTTAACTCCAGCTTTGGTGCTAGTTCTGGCATTTTACGCCAGAAAAGGGTCTCTGGTGGACGTTTGGATGCCAGTTTGGGCCATCAAATCTCGGACAAAGTATGGACTATTATATATTGCTGGAAATCCCAAGATGTCTAATGTCCAACGCAATTGAGAGCGCACCAATTGGGTTTCTGTAGCTCCAGAAAATCCACTTCGAGTGCAGGGAGATCAGAATCCAACAGCATCTGCAGTCCTTTCTCAGCCTCTGAATTAGATTTTTGCTGAGGTCCCTCAATTTCAGCTAGAAAATACTTGAAATTATAGAAAAACACACAAACTCATAGTAAAGTCCAGAAATATGAATTTTGTATGAAAACTAATAAAAATATACTAAAAAGTAACTAAAACATACTAGAAACTATCTAAAAACAATGCCAAAAAGCGTATAAATTATCCGCTCATCACAACACCAAACTTAAATTGTTTCTTGTCCCCAAGAAACTAAAAACAAAATAGGATAAAAAGAAGAGAATATACAATAAAGCCCAAAATATCAATGAAGCTTAGTTATAATTAGATGAGCGGGACTTGTAGCTTTTTGCTTTTGAACAATTTTGTTATCTCACTTTATCCTTTGAAATTCAGAATGATTGGCATCTATAGGAACTCAGAATTATGATAGTGTTATTGGTTCTCCTAGTTCAGTATGTTGATTCTTGAAGACAGCTATTTATGAGTCTTGGCCGTGACCCTAAGCATCTTGTTTTCCAGTATTACCACCGGATACATAAATACCATAGATACATAACTGGGTGAACCTTTTCAGATTGTGACTCAGCTTTGCTAGAGTCCCTAGTTAGAGGTGTCCAGAGTTCTTAAACACACTCTCTTTGCTTTGGATCACGACTTTAACCATTCAGTCTCAAGCTTTATTGGACCTTCATGACACAAGCACATGGTTAGGGACAGCTTGACTTAGCCGCTTAGGCCAGGATTTTATTCCTTTGGGCCTTCCTATTCACTGATGCTCAAAGTCTTGGATCCTCTTTACCCTTGCCTTTTGGTTTAAAGGGCTACTGGCTTTTTCTACTTGCTTCTTTTTTTTTTCTTTTTCTTTCTTTTTTTTCGCTACTCTTTTTTTCTGCAAGCTTTTTCTTTTTCACTGCTTTTTCTTGCTTCAAGAATCAAATTTATGGTTTTTCAGATTATCAATAACATTTCTCTTTTTTCGTTATTCTTTCAAGAGCCAATAATTTTAACATTCATAAACTTTACTATAAAAAATATGCACTGTTTAAGCATTCATTCAGAAAACAAAAAGTATTGCCACCACATCAAAATAATTAAACTAATTTCAAGATAAAATTCGAAATTCATGTACTTCTTGTTCTTTTTTAATTAGGAATATTTTTCATTTAAGAAAGGTGAAGGATTCATAGGACATTCATAGCTTCAAGGCATAGACGCTAGACACTAATGATCATGTAATAAAGGCACAACACATAGACAAAACATAAAGCATAGGAAACCAAAATACAGAAAAATAAGAACAAGGAAATTAAAGAACGGGTCCACCTTAGTGATGGTGGCTAGTTCTTCCTCTTGAAGATCCTATGGAGTGCTTAAGCTCCTTAATATCTCTTCCTTGTCTTTGTTGCTCCTCCCTCATGGCCCTTTGGTCCTCTCTTATTTCATGGAGGATAATGGAGTGCTCTTGGTGCTCCACCCTTAGTTGCTCAATATTGGAACTCAAATCCCCTAAAGAGGTGTTGAGTTGCTCCCAATAGTTGTGTAGAAGAAAATGCATCCCTTGAAGCATCTCAGGGATTTCTTGATGAGGGACTTCTTCATGCTCTTGTTGAGGTTCATGAGTGGGCTCTCTTGTTTGCTCCATCCTCTTTTTAGTGATGGGCTTGTCCTCTTCAATGAGGATGTCTTCTTCTATGACAATTCTGACTAAATTACATAGGTGACAGATGAGAGGAGGAAAGGCTAACCTTGCCAAAGTGGAGGGCTTGTCAGCCACCTTGTATAGTTCTAGAGGTATGATCTCATGAACTTCCACTTCCTCTCCAATTATGATACTATGAATCATGATAGCCCGATCCACAGTTACTTCAGATCGGTTGCTAGTAGGAATGATAGAGCGTTGGATGAACTTCAACCATCCTCTAGCCACAGGCTTAAGGTCCGGCCTTCTTAGTTGAACTGGCTTGCCCTTGGAATCTCTCTTCCATTGAGCTCCTTCCACATAGATGTCCTTGAGTACTTGGTCCAACCTTTGATCAAAGTTGACTCTTCTAGTGAAAGGATGATAATTTCCTCTCATGATTGGGAAGTTGAACGCCAATCTCACATTATCCAGACTGAAATATAAGTATTTCCCCCGGACCATTGTGAGCCAATTCTTCGGGTCCAGGTTCATACTTTGATCATGGTTCTTAGTGATCCATGCATTAGCATAGAACTCTTGAACCATTAAGATTCCGACTTGTTGAATGGGATTGGAGAGAGCTTCCCATCCTCTTCTCCTAATCTCATGCCGGATCTCCAGATATTCGCTCCTTTTGAGCTTGAAGGGGACCTCGGGGATCACCTTTTTCTTGGCCACAACTTCATAGAGGTGGTCTTGATGGACCTTTGAGATGAATCTCTTCATCTCCCATGACTCAGAGGTAGAAGCAAATGCCTTCCCTTTTCTCTTTCTAAAGGTTTCTCCGGTCGTAGGTGCCATTAATGGTTATAGAAAAATAAAAAGCAGCGCTTTTTCTACACCAAACTTAAAAGGTTTGCTCGTCCTCGAGTAAAAGAAGAAAGAAGAGAGTAGAAGAAGAAGAGAAGTGGGAGATAGATGCTTGAAAGGGTTCGGCCAAGGGGGCGTTTTGAGTGTATGTGATGTGTGAAAATGAAGGAGTAAGGAGGGGTATTTATAGGATAAGAGAGGGAGTTGGTTCGCGTGAGAAGGGGTGGGTTTGGGAGGGAAATGGTTTGAATTTGAGTGGGTGGGAGTAGGTGGGTTGTATGATGGGTTTTTGAGAATTAGGGGATGGATGTGAGTGGTGAAGAGAATATGGGGAAGAGGGTAAGATTTGATAGGTGAGTGGTGTTTTGGGTAGAGTGTTATAGAGATGTGTAAAGAGGAGAGAGAGTGAGGTGGGGTAGGTGGGGATCCTGTGGGGTCCACAGATCCTGAGGTGTCAAGGATTTTTCATCCCTGCACCTCCTTGGCATTAAAATGCCCTCTATGTGGCATTTCTGGCGTTTAAACGCCAGTCTACTGCCCTTTTCTGGCGTTTAAACGCCAGTCTGCATGCCAGTTCTGGCATTTAACGCCTAGAATGGTGCCAGATGAGGCATTTAAACGCCCATTTTTCTTCCTTTACATGCGTTTAAACGCCAGTTTACCTGCCAGTTCTGGCGCTTAACGCCCAGAATGGTGCCAGGCTGGGCGTTAAACGCCCATTTTGGTATCCTTACTGGCGTTTAAATGTCAGTAGGCTCGTCCTCCTGGGTGTGTTATTTTTGATGCTGTTTTTTATTTTTACTTTAATTTTTGCAGTTGTTTTTGTGACTCCACATGATCATCATCCTAAAGAAAATATAAAATAACCATGGAAAATAAAATGAAAGAGTAATTAATATAGATAAATAAAATTGGGTTGCCTCCCAATAAGCGCTTTTTTAATGTCAATAGCTTGACAGGAAGCTCTTACAGAGCTTTACAGATGCTCAGAGCATGATTGTGGCCTCCCAACACCAAACTTAGAAGTTGGATGTGGGGGCTTTTCTTGACTCTGCATGGAGAGAGTTGGATGAAGTTGTTCATGCTTCTTCTCCATGTTTACAGAGGAAGATCCTTGAGCCTTAAACAAAAGGTAGTCCTCATTTACTTGAAGGACTAACTCTCCTCTGTCCACATCAATTACAGCCTTTGATGTGGCTAGGAAAGGTCTTCCAAGGATGATGGATTCATCCTCTCCTTCCCAGTGTCTAGGATTATGAAGTCAGCAGGGATGTAAAGGCCTTCAACCTTTACCAAGACATCCTCTACAAGTCCGTAAGCCTTTTTCTTTGATTTTTCTGCCATCTCTAGTGAGATTCTTACAGCTTGTACCTCAAAGATCCATAGTTTCTCCATTACAGAGAGTGGCATGAGGTTTACACTTGACCCCAGGTCACACAGAGCCTTCTCAAAGGTCATGGTGCCAATGGTGCAAGGTATTAAGAACCTTCCAGGATTCGGTTTTTTTTGAGGTATCTTCAGCTGAACCAAGGCGTTTAGTTCATTAATGAGCAATGGAGGTTCATCCTCCCAAGTATCATTACCAAATAACTTGGATTCAGTTTTATGATTGCTCTTAAATACTGAGCAACTTGCTCTTCACTAATAACTTCATCTTCTTTAGAGGAAGAATACTCATTAGAGCTCATGAATGATAATAGGAAGTTCAGTGGAATCTCTATGGTCTCTAGATGAGTCTCAGACTCCTTTGGTTCCTCAATAGGGAACTTCTTGTTGGCCAGTGGACATCCCATGAGGTCTTCCTCACTGGAAATCACTGTCTTTCCCTCCTCTACAGGTTCAGCCATGTTGGACGTGTAGATGGCCTTGCACTCTCTTTTTGGATTCTCTTCTGTATTGCTTGGGAGAGTACTAGGAGGAGTTTTAGTAACTCTTTTACTCAGCTGACCCACTTGTGCCTCCAAATTTCTGATGGAGGACCGTGCCTCAGTCATGAAACTGAGAGTGGCCTTAGATAGATCAAAGACTATGTTTGCTAAGCCAGAGAGGCTCTGCTCAGAATTCTCTGTCTGTTGCTGAGAAGATGATGAAAAAGGTTTGCTATTGCCAAACCTATTTCTCCCACCATTATTGTTATTGAAGCCTTGTTGATGCTTCTGTTGATCTTTCCATGAGAAATTTAGATGATTTCTCCATGAATGATTATAGGTGTTTCCATAGGATTCTCCCATATAATTCACTTCTTCCATTGTAGGATTCTCAAGGTCATAAGCTTCTCATTCAGAGGACGCTTCTTTAGTACTATCTGATGCAGCTTGCAATCCAGTCAGATTTTGAGAAATCATATTGACTTGCTGAGCCAATATTTTGTTCTGAGCCAATATGGCATTCAGAGTATCAATCTCAAGAACTCATTTCTTCTGAGTCATCCCATTATTCACAGGATTTCTTTCAGAAGTGTACATGAACTGGTTATTTGTAACCATCTCAATGAGTTCCTGGGCTTCTGCAGGCATTTTCAGATGAAGGGATCCACTAGCAGAATGATCTAGTGACATCTTTGACATTTCAGACAGACCATCATAGAATATACATATGATGCTCCATTCTGGAAACATGTCAGAAGGATATATTTGGGTTAATTGCTTGTATTTTTCCCAAGTTTTATAGAGGGAATCACCTTCCTTCTGTCTGAAGGTTTGGACGTCCACTCTGAGCTTACTCATCTTTTGAGGTGGAAAGAATTTGGTCAAGAAAGCATTGACCAGCTTGTCCCAAGAGTTTAGGCTTTTTCTAGGTTGTGAGTCCAACCATGTTCTAGCTCTGTCTCTTACAACAAAGGGGAAAAACATAAGTCTGTAGACCTCGGAATCAACCCCATTGGTCTTAACAGTATCACAGATCTACAAGAATTCAGATAAGAACTGAGGATCTTCTTATGGAAGTCCATGAAACTTGCAGTTCTGCTGCATTAGAGAAACTAGGCTTAAGCTCAAAGTTGTTTACTACAATGGCAGGAATTGAGATGCTTCTCTCATAGAAGTTGGAAGTTGGTGCAGTATAAACCACTATTTTATGGTTTATCTTGTGTTTAATTGAGTGATTTTATCAAGTCTTTACCCACTTATTCATATGAACTGCATGATTTCACAATCCTTTCCTAAGTTTGTTCTATGGTTGAAAACTTGCTTCCTAGAGATCTTTAATTTGTGTATTTCAAATTCTCCTTTGTACCATTCGATGCAGTGATCCGTGTGTTAACTGTTTCAGGCTTTATAGGGCAGAAATGGCTTAGAAAATAGAGAGGAAACTTGCAAAAATAGAAGGAACACAAAAAACTAAGGAGATAACCAGCGAGCATCGATGCGCGCGCGTGGCACACGCGAGCGCGCGGAATGGTGAAAGTCGCAGTGACGCGTGCGCGTGCCTGACGCGTACGCGCGGATTGGAGTCTGCACGAATGACGTGCACGGTGGACGACACGGACGCGTGACAACGAAAATCGCTGAATGATGCACACGCGTGACCGACGCATACGCGTGACATGCGCGATTTGCAGAAATAACAGAAAACGTAGGGGGCAATTTCAGGCCGCGTTTTGACCCAATTTTCGATCCAAAAACACAAAATAAAGCCAAGGAACATGCAGAGGCTCAACACACATCAACACATTCTCATTAGGATAGTTTTAGGATTTTAGATCGGAATCTAGAGAGAAACTACTCTTCCTCTAGGTTCACTTTACATTCATAGTTTATTAGTTCTATGCTTTTTGTTTTGGATATTGAAGAGTCATCACCTCCGTTGAAGATACTATTCTAGTTTGTTTCCTCACTTGCTCTTTTATTTATTCCACATTCTTAATTCTTGTTTAAAATGGTAGTTGGATTATTTTCATGGATTGTTGATGTAGAGGATTACTTTTATTTTTTTAATTAAATTTCAGTCTCTATTTTATTTAATTTATTATGTCTTCTTCTTATATTTTTCTGAGTATTATATTCATGTCATGCAGCATAGTCACCAAGCATCTTCCTTGCATTGTTGTTGGGTTCGGCCATGTCTGCTTCTTTTTCGAATTCTTCTGTAAGGTCCTCTCCGGAGTGTTGTGCTTTAACTTCTCTTAGCTTCCTCTGCAGAGTCCTTTCAGGTTCATGATCAGCTTTAACAAGAATGTTTTTATCCCTGTTTCTGCTCATGTGAAAAAGAAGAGAATAGAAAAAAAGAGGAATCCTCTATGTCACAGTACAAAGATTCCTTTATGTGAGTAGAAGAAGAGAAGAATAGAAGAATGAGGTAGAGAGAAAATAAAGAGAATTCGAACACAGAGAGAGAGAGAGGGGGTTCAAATTTTAAGAAGAATAGAGGTGTTAGTAATTAAATAAATAAATAGAAAGAGATGAGAGAGAAGAGAAATTCAAAAATTAATTAAAAGAAAAGAAAAATATTTTTGTTTTTATTTTAATTATTGGTTAGTATTCAAAAATTAAGAAAAGGAATAAAATAAAATTAGAGTTTAAAACAATTAGTTAATTAAAAAGATTTTTGAAAAGAGGAATGTGATTTTCGAAAATGAGAAGTGAAAAAGTAGTTAGACGGTTTGGAAAAAGATAAGAAATAGTAAGTTTTGAAAAGATAAGAAGTTAGAAAAAGATTTTGAAATTAAAATTTGAAAAAGATATGATTTGAAAAAGATTTGATTGAAAAAGATATGTTTGAAAAGATATGATTGAAAAAGAGATTAAAAAGATTTGATTTTTAAAATTAAAATTGATGACTTGACTAACAAGAAACTAAAAGATATGATTCTAGAATTTAAAGATTGAACATTTCTTAACAAGAAAGTAACATACTTGAAATTTTTTGAATCAAATCCTTAATTGTTAGCAAGATTTTCGAAAATATGAAATAAAAATAAGAAAAAGATTTTGAAAATTAATTTTTAAAATTTTTTGAAAATATTAAGAAAAAAAATGAAAAAGATTTGATTTTTTTGAAAAAGATTTGAAAAGATAGAATTTTTAAATTGAAATTTTTACTTGACTAACAAGAAACCACTAATTTTTTTTAAATCTTTGACTAAGTCAACCCAAAATTTCGAATTTTATGAGTGAAATAAGGAAAAGATATATATATTTTTTATTTTTGAATTTTAAAAAAGAAAGAGAAAAACAACAAAATGACTCAAGACATGAAAATTTAAGATCAAAACCAATGATGCATGCAAGAACACTTTGAATGTCAAGATGAACATTAAGAACACTTTGAATATCAAGATGAACATCAAGAACTTATTTTTGAAAAATTTTTAAGAAAAGAAACACATGCAAGATACCAAACTTAGAAATTTTTAATGCTTAGACACTCACAAATTAAAAATGCATATGAAAAACAAGAAAAGACACAAAACAAGAAAATCACAAGATCAAACAAAGACAATCATCAAGAACAACCTGAAGATCAAGAAGAACATATACATGAGTTTTCGAAAAATGCTAGAAAAATAAAAGCATGCAATTGACACCAAACTTAAAATTTGACTCTAGACAAACAAGAAACACAAAAATTTTTGATTTTATGATTTTATTAAAAAAAATTTCGAAAAATTTTTTGGAAAAATGAAAAAGAAGAAAAAATTTTGAAAGATTTTTGAAAACTTTTTGAAAATAAAATAAAGGTTGAAACAAGAAGAAAATTACCTAATCTAGCAACAAGATGAACCGTCAGTTGTCCAAACTTGAACAATCCCCGGCAACGGCGCCAAAAACTTGGTATGCAAAATCGTAAATCACACTTTTCACAACTCCGCATAGCTTACCAGCAAGTGCACTGGGTCGTCTAAGTAATACCTTACGTGAGTAAGGGTCGATCCCACGGAGATTGACGGCTTGAAGCAAGCTATGGTCATTTTGTAAATCTCAGTCAGGCGGATTCAAATGGTTATGAGATTTTGATAATTAAAAGATAAATAAAGTAGAAAATGAAATAAAGTTACTTATGTAGTTCCTTGGTGGGAATTTCAGATAAGCGTTTAGAGATGCTTTGTTGCCTCTGAACATCTGCTTTCCTATTGTCCTCATCCAATCATGTGTACTCCCTTCCATGGCAAGCTGTATGTTGGTAGATCACCATTGTCAATGGCTATCATCCATCCTTTCAGTGAAAACATGTCCTTTACGATTTCCCGCATGGCTAATCAGCTGTCGGTTCTTGATCATGTCGGAATAGAATACATTTATTCTTTTGCACGCTGTCACTGCGCCCAACAGTCACGAGTTTGAAACTCATCATAGTCATCCCATCCCAGATCCTACTCGGAATACCACAGACAAGGTTTAGACTTTTCGGATCTCAAGAATGCTGCCAATTGATTCTAGCTTATACCACGAACGTTCTAGCGTCACGGATTCGAATGCTCTGTTATCAGGAGAGGTGATTTAGATCCGTGGGTTAGACACCAAAGAGAGTATACTCCAGCTGTCATCCAATGACAATGTTGAACATCATGTAGACTGCTTTGTGGTTGTCAGGCACGCAGATCTTGGCTAAGCGAGTAACAAAGATTGGGTGATTGTCACGGGTCACCCATTCATTCTGACTTAACTGAATTAAGTACAAGAGTATATCTTGGAGGAGAAGTAGGCGTGAATTGAAGGAAAAATAATAGTACTTGCATTAATACTTGAGGAACAACATAGCTCCTCACCTTAATCTGTGAGGTGTAGAAACTCCACTGTTGGAAAATACATAAGAACAAGGTCTAGGCATGGCCGAATTGCCAGCCTCCCCAAATAGCAAAATACAATCAAAATAGGGTTCAAAGACCTGATCAAAGGATCGAAAAGTGGTCCAAAGATATGAATACAATAGTAAAAAGTGCTATTTATACTAAACTAGTAAACTAGGTTTACAGAAAATGAATAGATAGTGCAGAAATCCACTTTCGGGGCCCACTTGGTGTGTGTTTGGACTGAGCATTGAAGCTTTCACGTGCATAGGCTCTTCTTAGAGTTTAAACGCCAGTTTTTGTGCCAGTTTGGGCATTTAACTCCAGCTTTGGTGCCAGTTCTGGCGTTTTACGCTAGAAAAGGGTCTCTAGTAGGCGTTTGGAC
This sequence comes from Arachis duranensis, assembly GCF_000817695.3. Lineage (NCBI taxonomy): Eukaryota > Viridiplantae > Streptophyta > Magnoliopsida > Fabales > Fabaceae > Arachis > Arachis duranensis. The sequence continues at coordinate 19,342,968 of NC_029781.3, forward strand.
GCCAGTTTGGGCCATCAAATCTCGAGCAAAGTATAAACTATTATACATTGCTGGAAAGCCCAAGATGTCTACTTTCCAAGGAAATTGAGAGTGTGCTAATTGGGTTTCTGTATCTCCAGAAAATCCACTTCGAGTGCAGGGAGGTCAGAATATAATAGCATCTACAGTCCTTTCTCAACCTCTGAATCAGATTTTTGCTCAGGTCCCTCAATTTCAGACAAAAAATACATGAAATCATAGAAAAATACACAAACTCATAGTAAAGTCCAGAAATGTGAATTTTGCATAAAAACTAATAAAAATATACTAAAAAGTAACTAAAACATACTAGAAACTACCTAAAAACAATGCCAAAAAGCGTATAAATTATCCGCTCATCAATACTACTAATCCGAATGAAGAATGAATAACTCAATTATAAAATAGATCAATGCAAAACTTCAAAATAAAATAAACTTAGATTAGTTACCCATGGAAAACATAAATAGATCTCATAACCCTTTGACAAAGGATTAGTTACCCATGAAAAAGTGAAAGAAAACAAAAGGAAGAACTAAGCTGAAGAACTGATAGGATTTGGATCCAAAGATCCTCCTCTTGGATGCCCCTCTCTTGTGAACAAGGTTCACTTATTATATCATAATTCTAGAATTCAAATTCAAAACTATCCTAATCTTATCTTTCGGAAAGGAAGATAAAGTAATTAACTTACTTACTTCAAATTCAAATCAAAATAATAATTCAAAATCAAATCCTAACAACTAAATTTTTAATGTTTCTAAAAGGAATTAATAACTAATCTTCTGGAGTCTTGAATATTTTGTATGTGATAAAGGCTTTTAATGATGTGTATAATTGAGATAGGGACTTAATTCTTGCAACTTGAGAGTTAGAATTATCTTTACGCCGGGATTGTATTAGATAAATTTGGGCGTAAGCCCAAAATGCACTTCCCATGAGGCACACGCGTCGGGCGTGTGTCTTGGAGGCTTTAAGGGACGCTCGGCAAATGAAGGGAGAAGACAGGGTCCGCCAGGCATGTGAAGAGGTTGCCAGGCATGCTGGAGTGAAGGGGGATGTCTGTCGGGGTGTGGGCTGTCCGCCGAGCGTGGGTGTTGAGAAGTTTGGGGCGCTATTTTTTGTGTCCCAAAGATGAGGGTGATGCGTAGCTCAAACTAAATGTTCAGTATAGAGATATGCATATCGCTTTGAAGTTCTGAACATTAGCTTTCTAATGCAACTAGAACCGTCTCATTTGGATCTCTATAACTCAAGTTATGACTACTCGAGTGTGAAGAGGTCAGGATTAGGGACATGCACGTCGGACTTGTAAGCATGGCCATGGGGTGTGCATGCAATTTTGTGTTTTGGGCTCCAGTTTTCTTTCTTTTGGGCACAGTTTTGCTACCTTTAAATCGCATTTGTATTTTTCTTGTAAAAATCTTTGATTTTTTTGTTTTTTTAGCCAAAAATTTCTGAAAACACTAAAACACTATCCTAACTCCAAATATTTGATTATTTATGAAATTCCATTAGAAAACATAAGAAATTTGATTAAAACTTATAAGAAAATTAACACAAAAGAACCCTAAAAATTGCTTAAGATGACATGTTATCAGTAACCCAGTGTGAACTATGATATACTAAATGAGCTTTCGGGCATATATGTATAATATCACTATGTTTTTTGTGTTTTCTATGCTTCATGTAGATATTATCTGTTTAGCTATTACCTATTCCGTTATATCTATCTAACACGCAACCTCGACTAGCGCTACAGGGTCATATGTATATATTTAATATAAGGTCTAAAGTCTCTAAGAAAAGCCGTGAAATAGTGCCCGGTGGCTAGCATTGGTCATGACGTGCTAGAAGTTGAGTTGTTACAAATGGCGTCGTATGAATCACTCTTCACTTTTCAACCACACTTCCCTTTACTCTCAGTAAAAGAAACCCTTGTTCTTAATTGCACTCTGAACCCAGCAACGACACTCACTGAAAGACGAACCAGGTTGGATTTCGACGCGTGATTAAATGGCGGGTGTTGTGTGCGTCTTCTCCAGCGAGGGTCAGTTCACATTTCGTACATAGGATGACAACGAAGGGTTAGAGGTAGTCATTGAAAGAGCGTCATCTCTATTTCTCTCACAAAACTCTCTCTCTCTCACTTTCTTTTCAAAGAAGCTTTCACCATTGTCGCCAATTGAAGCATTCGGCGCGTTGTTCCTATTTCTGTCACAAAACTCTCCTTCTCACTTCCTTTTCAACGTCATTGAGAAGACGAAGAAGCCTACAACATCGTCGCCGAGTGAAGTATCCGGCACAATGTGTTCGTGAGTTTGTCGTTGAAGAGTAGCTTCGGCGCGGTGATTGAAGACATGATTGACGGCCATTTTCATCGTTGTTTAAGGTTATATTTTTTCTGGTTAGTAAACTTGTTAGGATTGTGCCATTGATAATTTTTCTGTTAGAACTAAAAACCATTTATGGGATTAGGGTTTTACTCCTTGTTGATTCATGAAAGTTGATCAAGGGCTCTATTTTTCTAAATATTAAAGGAGTCTACCAGCTATTAGTTTATATGTTCGTTGTTTATGTTTGGCGTTCATTTTGTTGTTTGATTTTAGTGTTTTCATTTTCTTCATGAAATTCAATTTTGTGGAAGAGAAGTTTTTTTTCTGTTACTAAACTTTTTTTTAGGATTGTGCCATTATTAAATTTTGTTTCTTGTAGGTGTTTTTTTGCTCAAACTAAAAATTGTTTTTGGAGTTAGGGTTTCGTTCTAGTTGATTAGACACTTTCAATACCTCAAAGTTAATCATTTTCACCACTGCAGCCTCCATTTCAACCACCTATCATGCTGGTGACCTCAATTTTTGTTGTCTGAACAGTTGTAGCTACACTCTATAGGAAAGGGATATATATGCAACATTTTAGGATTAGGATTTGTCACTTAGGGACTGATTTAACCAAATTTCATAAAGATATCGTGCTGGCTACCAATTGGGATGTAGAAGGGTGTGCTAATATGCAACTTAACGCGCCACATCAACTTCTGTTAACGCTGTCAATGTGGAAAGTGTTGGAAGGACTAATGTGACTAAACTAAAATATTTGAGGGATGGATTTGATTAAAAAAATCTTTCGGTGACTAAATTTGAGATTGTGTGATCTTTCAGGGACCATTTTGACCATTTACTTTTATAAAATGTGACTAAGAGTGGCAATGGGGCAAGTAGGGGCGGGTTTTTGCCCTACTCGATCCTACCTTACCTATAATAATTTGTTTAGAACTCGTCCTACTCCTATCACTAAGTAGTAAAAATCGAACCCTAGTATGCTCTTGTGGGTATCCGCCCCTATCATTATTAAAATCTAACAAATAAAATTAAAGTTCAAAATTTATATAACCATCATTATATCATAACATAAATTAAAGTAAAAACTTTATAATGATACAATATTATTAATCATTTTACTAGTTGTTTTACATATCTTATAGATATTATATATTAAAGAGAGTTAATTTATCTATGGATACAGATGTGAAATTCGTGATCCAATCTTATTTAACTGCGGATCAAATCAGATTTGATCCAATAATCTTGTGGATCGGGTGGGGATAAATACCGCAAATCTAACCAACGTGAGTTGGTTGAGTGATTAGCCCACTCATCCACTTAAGCAAGTTTGGGGTTCGAATCTCGCCTTGTGTATGCAATAACTCATTGGCCAGCGACAAACTCCTAAATAGAGCTCAAATTTGTGACGAATTAGTCGTTAACTGTCAAGTTGGAGATGCCTTAGGCAACACACACAAAAATGGCGAATCTACGGATTAAATCCAATCCATAAACTGTAACAACCCAACTTCTAGCACGTCATGACCACACTAGAAGCCAAGCATCACTAATTTTCTTCCCTTAAACTATAACTATTAATTAATATATGAGTCTGAATCATTGTTAAAGCGTAAGCGTGTTACTGCGGTAATTATTTTTTGTAAAATGCTTTGCCAATGATATCAGCCATGTACAATAAAAGTTATAAAACATAAAAGAAAGATGGATATAAGGTAGTCATATAAGCCACATACATACAATTAGAAAATAAAAATAGCAATAGTTATTCAAACGTAACACAGTTTAACCCATACTTAAACTCTTTCAACATACAACGCTACTCATATATATGCACAGACTCACCTATACACATGACATCCTGAGTTTAACCTATTTAAAAAGCCTCTAGTTTGGAACCCAAGCTAGATAAATCTTATCCTTCAAAAAGACTAAAAGGATAGGAAAAACACACTCTAGGCTCCTTGGCTTCACATAATATCGAGTGTCTTTAAGCGTACACGTACTCCACGTCTGGGATGTGACATAAAGGTAACACCACTTTTTCAGTGGGCAACTCCATCAGCTCCACCTGTAGGAATAGTAAAGGGAAGGAGGTGAGAGCTTACGATTCCCAGCAGGGTGCCAACAAAAGGAAACGAATTGTTTATCGATCCTAGAGTAAGGCTCTAGGGTAGAGGTAATCGCATGCGTATTCGTTTTGACCCTAGGTTATATGATCTTAACTCTCCTTCATTTTGTGACCATCTCAATTTCTTACTAGTTATTCCAATTTTAAATCTCTTTTCCTTTGACTCTTATAGTCTCTTATAATTTCTTAAAGTTTTCCCTTTATGTTTAGCATTTCGAATTACCTTTTCAACCAGCTAATAACAACAAACAACTATAGATCAACCACAAACATAAATACAAACAAGTCATATAACAAAATCACAAGATCATAGAAATTATACTGCAAATAAGTATGATGCATGTTTGTTCTATATAGGCCATGAGCTCACGTATTAGTTTATAACCTGCAATCCGACATTAACCAGTCTCAGATGCGATTTTTCTTTGTGTACATACGTACATATGTGTTAATATGGTTAATAGCATCAATGCATGAAAACCGGCAATCGTCGCAAAGTTTGATGTTATAATATACACGCAAAAGGAAACAATGATCAATCAGTACGTGGGCATCCTCAAGATCAATCGTCAACAGTACGTTGATTTTCTCGAATTCTATAATCAAACAGTACATGAGTTTTTCTGATTTCAAACATCAACAGTACGTGGGTTTTCCCAATTTTAAACATCAACAGTACATAGGTAACCTCCGAATTCAATCATTAACAATAGGTCCCTGAGCAAGTGAGACGAAATCCTCGTCCTTGCCAGGTGAACATTTAATCATTCAGTTCTTTTTTCCATTCCCAGTATCTTTTTTAGTATCTAGTCACTAGTTCTCTATTTTCATTACTCAATTCTCTTTCCTCTGTTCTCTTTTTCTATTTTCAGTTCTTTATTTTCATTTCCTTATACTTCATTTATTCTTCTTCTTTCTACTTTTCATATCTTAGTTATTCTTTTATCACTTTTCTTACCTCACCTTAGATTTTTTTTTTATGAAAAAAACCGCTAGTTTCTGAGTTTTAAATTGTCTTTTTACATTTTTTATTATAATTACCATTATATCCCTAAACTTTTACACTATTTACCATTATGTCCTTGTCATTAACTTAACTACATTTATGTCTCCTAAACTTTTGCTTATTTATAAATTAATCCCTAAATTTTTAATTAATTATATTTTAGTCCCTAAATTTTTAGTTAATTATATTTTTACTGTCATATTTTACTTAATTATATTTTTATCTCTATACGTTTACCTAAACTATTTTGTCCTTACACATTTTATTAAATATCCAAATTGTCATTTCACCTTAAATTACTATTTTGACCTTAATTTTTTTTATCAAATTACCATTGTATCCTTGTTCCCAAATTATTTTTTTGTCACCAAATTTTCTTTGATTTTGAACATATTCTTAAGCTTTTCTTTAACATCTTTTTAGCATTATTTGTCTCTAAAATTCAGCCATTAAAACCATATCAAAACACATTAAACAAGCTTAAAATTAAGCTCCTTAAAAGCTCCATACAAAATAGCCATAAAAATTCTAAGAACATTGAATTTCTAAACTTGCAAATAACATAATAATATTACTAAATATTCAACGCTCAATTTTAATCATCAAACTTTAATTCATCAGCACACATTAAACATATACTTTTCACACAATTAATTCAACCAAACCCTTACCTCTTTTGAAGGCTCAAAACCAGTCTTCTCTATGGAACTTTTTAACTTACCTTTTTACTTAATTTTCAATCAAAGTTAACTTTTAGTTCAAAAATATCATGAGAATGAAGAGGAAGGTGAGAGAAACACTTTAATCGATTTAGAATTTTGATTGAGATTTTAGGAAGAAAGGTGGTCGAATTTAAAAGTTAGAAAAACATGGAAGTAAATGCTTGTTTTCTCTCTTTTTCTCTCTTGAATTTTCATGGATGGAGGTGGAGAAATGAAGGTGGAGGTAGTTGAATATGGGGAGGTAGTGGCATTAAGTAGGTGAATTATGAGGTGGGTTATTGATAAAATATTATTTGAGAGATAATTACTAGAGTTAGATGTATCAAATCACATATATTTATTTTGCTAGAGTAAACATATAAGCTACTAGTATATATGATACTAGTAACATGATTATCTCGGCTACAAAGATCTATAAGGATGTCTTAATATAGCTACGTTTAACGGAGAGTATCAGCATTAATCTGTATCGACAGATTTTGAGTCCGGTTATTATATTATTAATATAAAATATTATTATTTATTTTCTGCATATTTAAAATCGGCTCATCAAATTAAGTTTAACTGTATCACTCAAATTTTGCGAATTTTCAACATACAAAACTCAAAAAGTTATTTACTGAAAATCTGGGTTGTTACAAAAGTACAAAACTTCCCTACCTATAAATCATTCCATTAGCATCTAGTAGGGGTGCATATGATCTGGCCAGCCCGAAAATTTGGTCTGGATTCGAATACTTTGGGACTAATTTGGTGTGATTTCACCGGATCTATGGTCTCAAAAATAGACCCGATTATTATTTAGGATTGGATCCTAGTCAAACGAACCCAATTTCACCCGACCCATGTGCACTTTAAGGGGATTAAAAAATGCACATATGTTTTAAATTAATTCTAATATTATGTTATATTAATTATAAGCTTATTGTTTTATTTTTAATCACATTTATTGAATTAGAAAATAAATAAAAAAATATGAAATTAAAATTTATGGACAAATTCAAATTTAGGTATGGGTATCAACTTTTCTCTAACAAGTATTTTTTTTTTATAAATAAGTGCATTCTAATTTTCTGATATAAAATTTATTAAGATTCGAACTTCACTTAATAGAAATCCAATTTTAGTATCGCTCAAAAATTGTGTGATTTCATCGAATCATTATTTAAGATCGAATCCAAATCAAACCAAACCCAATTTTAATCGATTCTATGTGCACCGAGCATCATATTAAAAACTCAAATTAACACATCATCGTGTCACCCATGATGAATCTATTATAACTAGTGTTTGGTCTAAATTTAAAGGTGTAAAAAATGGTTAAAAATCATATTAAGTATTCACTTGAAAATTTATAATTAAAGTATATTTATTTATTAAAAAATAATGTTTAATATTTACATATTAAAATTAATTATTATATGTTTATATATAAATATATATAATTTAATTTATTTTAATATATTGAAAATTAGTTAAACATATATAATTTAACGAGTAAATGTCCATAGTCGTTTCTGAGATTCATGCAATTATCCGATGTAATTTTTAAGATTCTGATTTTTTCAATGTAGTCCTCTAAATAGAGCTCTGAGTACTCAAAGTAGTTTCTGGGCATATTTCTGGTGATGAGTCATCACCAGAGCGCTGACATGGACTCGGTTTGTCACGCTGGAGGGGCCAACAGCTAGCTGAGCTGGCTAATTTTTAGTTTGTACTCAGATTGGTCCCTCCTTTTATATGTAACCCTAAATCTCTAAATTCTCAGACACTTCAACTCTTCGTCTTGTTCATCTCTTTTTCTTCTTCTTTCATACATTTCTTCTTGTTCATATACTCATTGATATGATAAATTAAAATCATTCATTCATAATTGAAATTTAAGACTTTATTCTAGTTCATTACTAGTATAGGGATACCGAATTAGTCTAAAGAATGAGGACTTACGAAATACTAAGATTAAAAATATCTTCAACCCAGATGTCACCTTTCCTTTCAAAGCCACATCTATTATGTATAACTAAAAATTAATCACAAAAAATGAGGTTAAACATGAAATGAATTTTTTGGCAATGTTAGGTAATAAGTATAATAAGTTGTCATATAATCTTTCAGCATGTTTAGATATGTGATGTATTTCCTAAGTAATGATTCTTGCTACACAGAAATTGGCAATTGAAGTGAACAAATTAAGAAATGATTGGATTGAACTTTGTGGTTGTGGCTCTATCAATATCTTCTTCTTCGAGGACTCCAACTTCCACTAGTTTCATAAGCTCCATTCTTGATATGTAACCCCTTTTAATACATTTCTTTCTACAATGGCTACTCTAAAGCCTTTAGCACACAAGGTTGTTGCAATGAAGATCCCAAAGTGCCTCCACACACCAACACATCATATGAGCCTTGTGCTTTGTTAGCCAGATCGGACTAGCGAAACGAGCTTGGAACAGTAGAGACAACTTGCTGAGGTTCTTGCACAATTGCAGTATATGCCACAAGCTAAAATCATCAATTATAGCTTTATTTCTTTTAATTAATGCAAGAATTTGAATGCCATGATGAAATGAACCTTCTTGAGCAGAGCATATGTTAGACTATAACTGGTCTAATCTTTTCAAGGCTTCATAAGAGTATGCTCCAAGAGCATCACCAACCTCTCCACTCATTGAAACACTCTCTATTATCCGCTACAAAATAAACAAGTTTTCATATCAATTTTCAATTGGATTTCTTGCAAAGAAAGCACAACATTTCATAACATCCAATGTAAAAAGTGTATGAAAGTGTATAAACAGGAAGAAGTGTATGAAAGAAGAAGAAGAAAAGATGAACAAGACAAAGAGATGAAGTGTAGGAGAATTTGGGGATTTAGGGTTACATATAATAGGAGGGACCAATCTGGGTACAAATTGAAAATTAGCCAGCTCAGCTAGCTGTTGGCCCTTTCAGCATGCTAAATCGAGTCCACGTCAGTGTTCTGGTGATAATCACCAGAAATATGTCTAAAAACCATTTTAAATACTCGAAGCTCTATTTAAAAAACTACATTAAAAAAATCGGAATCTTAAAAATTACATCAGGTAATTACAAAAATTTGATAAACGATTATGAGTATTTACTCGTAATTTAACTTATCTTAATATATTTTTTATTTCCATATGTATTATAGATTAAGCATTAAGGTGCCGATTTTAGCGTACATCTCTTTAATTTGGAGGTGGAATCTAGCAGAGGTACGTGGTCCTTCCGAAGAAACGCACTGGCTACGACAAAACAAAGAAAATCGATGCTGCTTCTTCCTCTCCTCCTTAGCTTCCTTCTCAATACGCCACAAACACAATACCCCCTTTAACAACGCTTCTTCTTCTTCTACTGAACCAACCAACCATATACATAGCAACACAACCACCGTGACATGAAAATAGATTGATACTCTCTCTCTATCTGTGTCTCGCTTTTCCCCAAAACGACAATGGTAGCTGCCGTATGCAGATTCGGACGAACGGCGTTCCTCCTTATTACTATCACTTTCTGCCTCTCCGTTTTGCAGCCATTCGCCAACGCGCGTTGCGACTACACGTTCAACGATGGAAACAAGCTTTACAACTACACACTCTCTTCTCCCATTCGTCACTTTCCTCACGGAATCCTCAGTGAAGACGGGTCTCTCTCTCTCTCTCTCTGATCTGTTTTGCCTTTTATTTCTCTTCGTTTCGCTACGATCTTCATTTATTTATATATTGTTAGTTACATGCTTCCTTGATTCGAATTAAGCAACGCTTTTTTTTAGTGTATTGTTAGTGTTGTTACATGAATGTGGTTAGTTTTTGACGAGGCTATAGTTTTAATGTAGTTTTCTTGTTCTAGTTTTATGTTTTTTGGGGGATTTTTTAAATTATTACTCTGGATTCTGGCTTTATTTTAATAGGATGAAGTGAGCCCCGGAAGGAATGAAACTTGTGGTGACTGGTGACACCAAAAGGTATCAATTATTAGACAAAGTAGCCCGATTATTCGTTGAAATTAGGGTGGTGAAGGAATAGGGGATTGGAGAATTAGTTAGTTATTTAAGGTTAATAAGAGTTCATATATCACACAAATGCTGTGACATCATGATTCAACATGGACTTGAGTTGATGATTGAATTGTCTTGTCAAATCGTTGTCATCGTTCAGGGGTCACCGGCTAGCTTAGTTCTTTTAGGATATTTTGGTGGTTCACTCTAAGGATGAATTAGGGTAAAGGAATTTATGATTAGTTAGTAAATATGACCATTATTGATTCTAATTGAAGTATTAATGTTTTTCATATATATTTACTATTATTATTTGTGTGATTGTAGGTTTTACAAAGTGTCAGTGAACGAGAGCATCCTTTGGTTTCAGGTTGGCTCCATCAGGTCACACTTATTTCTTTGGTTTCTTTACAGTATAATGTTAGCACTATTGATTAATAATGTATGTTTTAGCTTCATCCAATTTGGGCACTTCTTAAGAAATTAAATTAGGAAGTTAGTTTACTTTGGAAAATAAACAAGTTATCCATGCATTAAATACATTGAAAGCTAACAAATTTCTGGTTTGACATTCCTTATTAGCAAAACATATTTATTTAAGTATTTTACCTGCCAAAAGGATCCTTTAGTATGGTCATCGTTATCAGACAGAATGGTATACTGACTCAGTGACTCTGTTAGATGAAACTTTAATTGTAACTAACTATGCACTTTAGCTGGATTAGCAAAGCATGGCATCTGCTTTAGTTGGCAATAGTAGCTTCTGTCTGGATGGATCAATAATTGAGTTTTGTTTATTGATTGTTTGAGCAGCTTTGCGATGAAATGGTTTTCAATCATGATCCTCCAATATGTGCTGACTGCTGGGTAAATATGTCTCATTTTTTTTGCAAAGCAATTTCTTCGATATAGTAACTGAGATTCTGGGTTGTGCTGATACCTGTACAGGGTTGATGTATTGTGAACTATGATCATGTTCTATAATGATCTCATAACATGAAATAAATAATTTTATAAAGGAATAGTTGTCCAAATTGTAGCAGTTGTATATATTTGTTGTTCGCACTTCGCAGTATATCTCAACTGATTTGTTCTTGCTTTTCAGTAGGGTTTTCTTCTCATTGAATAAATTTCCTTTGCATTTTTGTCCATCTTTCTTAAGCTTCCTTGACAAACTGTGGAAGAAAAATCAATTCACTGTTTCAGAGCTCAGTGTGTAGGAAATCAATTCAATACAATAGTATATCTGAAGATCTTGTACACCCATACTTCCTCTTTCATGGATATACATGTAGCCAAGAAACCTAACAACAAATATTACAAAAGAATTATGGCTGCAGAAGATTCATTTATTATCTTAGTAACCTTTCAGTATAGCATGATTTGTATCACTGTACATCTGTAAATGTTATAAAATGAAGCTGAAAGGGAATTCTATTTGATTTATTTTGCTAATATATTAGGAAGCTGTTGGCATGTGCTAGTGGTCACTGTTGGCTGTTCCCATAAAAATACTGCTACTTCAAAAGTTGACATGGCATGTTAGAACGTATTGGTGATTAAAATATTTTTTACTATTATTACAACATTCTTATGATATTTTCGGCTCACTTACGTTTGTTGTATGTTTTAGGAATGTGGAGGACCAACGCGATGTGGGATGGAGTGCAATGCACTTGTGTCAAATAACATTGGAGGTAGAATTCTATTGTCATATCAGTACTTAAAAGTACTTTCAGTTATCTTGAGAGCATTTATAGCATCCAACAGCAGTAGTGTTTTAGTATTTTTTGTTTAAATTTTTTTCATATGGCATTTTTTAATACTAAAAGACTACAATCTAGCATATTGATATCTGTTGTTATTGCTGAATTGGCTTTAGATGTCCATACATGCTCCATCACATTTAGTCATTGAAGTATCTTAGGTAGCATTTGGTAGAGAGACAGAGACTGAAAGACTGAGACTGAGAGACAGGGACTAAGAGACAGAGACCGAAATAAATTTCAGTATTTTGTTTGGTGCAAAGTGAGAGACAGAAATTGAAATAAGAATAAAACTCTAATTTAATTTGCACAAAGGATAAAATTGGAATTAATTAATTGAAATGAGGGTATTTTAGGTATAAAATGTTATTAAAATTTCAGTCTCCGTCTCTAAAAATTTTAGTCCCCTGTGTCCCTACTTTTTGGAGGTATTGAAATACTGAAATTTTAAGGACAGAGACAGAAATTTTAGTACTAGTCTCTGAGCCAACAAACATGATAATGTGTTTCAGTCTCCTAGTTTCTGTCCCAGTATCTCAAAACAAACGCTACCTTAAAGAATGTTTTCATTCTTGAATGACTTGGGTGTTTTCATTGTTAAAAACTTTTGCATGATGGAGTTATTATTACAAGAAGGGCTTTAGTTTGTAAAAAGCATTTTATGTAGAAAAGGTTGTTATAGGTTATAAATAGTAAATATTGAGTATCCATTTTGAGTTTATTCTTTGGGTATTTCTCAGAAGGAAATTGAAGTAGGAGGGAATATATGTCCTCTAACAGTGATAAAATGCAGGTTATCATGTATGCACCACTCTAGGACGGGGCTCACAAATAGAAGTTGATGTTATTGGTTAGTCCAATTCGCTTCTCTGTATTTGTTTCTAATTTAAGTAATAATTTTCTTTGTTAAATTTCTAGTGCTTCATTCATGATCTTATGTGTTTTATGTATGTTATTGTTACTACTTCAGATTATTTAATTGTGTTTTGGGATGATGCTCCTATTTGATTATAACAAGAACATATATCTTTGGTTGTATTGTTACTCTTATGGCAGATAAAAAAAATCCCCACACTGGTGTCATTGTTAAAATGTCAAGCGGTGGCCTTAAGACCAATTGTTCGCTAGCTGTCTCTGTGCTTTGTGATTATAATGGAGTAAAAGTAAGGTTTTTATTCTTTTCTTTGTCTTTTTTTTTTCTTTTTGGGGATACTGAATTATCAAATTTGATATTATGGACCCAATAGCTAATACTATTACTAATTATCTATGAATTATCAATCCCCTGCTTGCAGGAACCATACACTCTGCAGAGATTGGGAGCTTGTAATTATGTCAGGACTCTCTTCTGTGACATCTTTTATTGCTTCCTTTTATTTCATTCATTGTTATATGGTTCTGGTTTCCAACCTTGTCATGGTCCTTTTGGACCATTTGTAGTATTTACCAAACAAAATAACCAACCTCTTTCTGAAGTCTTCAATCTTGTTTTGTTTAAAATGTACTTAACTGACACAAGTTTGATATTTTATTCTACTATCTAATAACCTTGTTCCTTAAGCAGGCTACACAGCTAAAGCATCCATCTGCTTGTGCCATAGTTGTAAATGTTCATGGGGGAGGGTTGGGGTGGTTTGGCACCTTATCAATTGTGTAAGTTTCTGATATCTTACATCGCTGTTGGACTTATCACAAGGGTCTTCTATCAGGAAAAATTACTGATAATTGTTTCATCCTATTTTGTTTCAGTGTTGTGTGCCTTTTTGCTACATATCTACTGGCTGGTGCTGCCTATCGATTTTTCTTCCTTGGGATTCGCGGTGTAGATGTATGTTCTTGCCTGTCCTTTTTGTTGTGTAGTTGGCTTTTCTTTTATTTCTTGGGTATATATTGATTTTATTGTTCTGTTAATTATTGTTACTTTTTAGACATATAATCATTTATGTTCTTCTACCTAATAGTTTATGTTGTTAGGATAAGTAGTTTCATGACTTGGTATTAGATGTATAACCATATATGTGCCTCTGCCTAATACCTTAAGTTTTTGGGATAAATAGTTTCATGACATACACGAAGGCATTAATGGCAAGTAGGATTAGGAGGAAGATCCTCTCGTGAGATTGAGAGAGAATTTGAGAGATGTGTATTGACTTACTTTGATACAGTGCACATGTTGATATATATACAAGGATCACAGTTGATTGGCTACTACAGCTAGCTGTATAACAAAATTCTAACTTCCTAAACTGCCTGAGGGGCTGAGCTGGCAGAGAGTGAGTTGGCATATTCCCAAGATCCCCCTCAAACCCGGGGTGGTCGGCCACTCTGAGTTTAGATGTGAATTAGTCATTTCTATTGATGTTGGGTTGTTTAAGGTTCAATTCGAATCAGTAGTGCATAATGCAAAGGTAAGTTCATATAGAACTAACATTGCTGACTGTTACTGCTAAATCTTTCTGCAAACCAAAATTCTAAATCATCATTTCATATTTTGTTATAGTTTAGGAAATGTCTCATTGGTTCTAACATTGATAATGATGTTTGCAATGTTATTCCACGCCCATCCTTTACAACCACTATTTAAAAGCTTTTTTTGTGTGTAGATTTATGGATATTGGTATGATTTTTTTTTTTGGTTGACCCTATTCTGCAGGCAATCCCTAATGTAGACTTCTGGGCCAGCTTGCCTAGAAGAATACAGGTATTCTTCCTCATGAAAACTTCATATTTAAGTTTTCTCAATGTGGCATTATAGAAAATAAGTGTTGAATCACTCTTGTTTGTACAAGAATGTTGTGAGTTGCATTCTTCACATAACCCTTGTACTCAACTTTACCTTTGCAGATTTGGTTTTCGTCATTAGTGAGGAGGTTTAAGGGACCATCCGAAGGTTACCGAAGCTCCTATTCTCCGGTGAACTTCTGATTTTACATTTTTTGGTTCCGAATTTTTCTTGCGGGTCCATTCCAAGATTATCTAGGATATGAGAAGCACATGCTGCAGAAATGGGCAGATAAGTCAATTTTTTCAGGTGCCTTCCCTGGTCAGTTTTGGTGATTCCTTGATAATGGAACATTCTGCAGAAATCTGTAGTTTTCACTCTAACTTTACCTCCACAAACTTGGTAATCTTTTTCAAAGAAAAGAAGATGGAAGAACAAACAGAAAGCAAAATGAACGTGTAGTGTATTTCGTAAAGGAAAGAGAAAGAGGCATTTATTATGATGGAGCTGATCCAATAATTTTGGTTTCACATTCTTTGGTTATCAGGTAATTGAAGGAACTTATTTTTTTTGTAACTTTGTCTTGCACAAACCATTTATTTCATCCTTGTCCATGCTAACTTGAATGGGATTGGCTTATAATATGAATTTTTAACAGATATTTTTATTTAATTTATAAAATTCGAGTGAGCCTGTACTTTTTTTTTTAAAAAAAAAAATGGGTGTATTGGATTATTTTATGGGGTATTTTTTAGTGCTCCATATTTGAGACAAAATGCTGAAGTCCAAGCAAAAGCTTACACCGCATATAGATATTTTATACACGCTTAATCTAGTTAGCCATGTTATGAAAATAAATAAATATGTAAGAAAGGAACAAACATGCTTGACCAAGGGAAATAATTATAATAAAATGAACGTGCAGAAAACACTCATCAGATGGTGATAATTTGCAAAAGAATAATGAATTAGGATCTTATTAGTTAGAGATGCTATGGTTAATTAGTTTATTCAATTTTAGTTGTTCCATCATTCTAACATTTTCTGAATATACAGCACAGCTTACAGCTAACTACTGCTTAATATAATGACATCGGGCGTGTCCAAAATTTCCAGTGTACATGTGAGAAATTCGAACAGCCACAAATTACTAGGTAATTTAGATAAATCCTAAATGAAACGTTACCTAACACAAAATAACCTACCAAAGCCATATTCATAACTTAAAAGGGAAAAAATGACCAAAGTTGTTGATACATTTTTTGCTTATTGGGTGCAATGTTTATGTCAAATATGAAGAGGGAAAGTGACTATTTTCCGCAATCTACCACACGCCCTTGGCTGTGAAGCTAAGGTAGCAGATCATTAAACAAAGTAAATCAATTTTTTTAAGGGAACAATATTAATTCAACATTTGAAAAGAAAACTCATCACACCATTCATTCTAACGTTTAAATTAGTCTCTAAAAAAAATCATATATGAATTAATTTCGTCATTGAAATATTTAACGCAGTCATTGCGATAACTTTTCTCTTATGTGTTAGGGACGAGCCAGATAATTTTTTAGGACCAACACTTAAGAATTAATGTTTTTTGAAAAAAGGAATTATTGATTTAGCTTCAACAATTTAAGACACTAATAATATAGGTGTAAAAGGATTATATTTTGTCAATATTTTAGTTTATAACTTATGCGCTATTAAATTTTCTTTTTTGAACTAATATTTTGTCAATATTTTAGTTGTTGAATTCTAAATTTAAATAAAAGACATAATATATAAAACATAAATAAATATTTAGCAATAAAAACTTTAAAATAGACGCATATACATAAAAACATTTTATTGATTATATAGAGGATAAAGTCTTGCTAAATATTTTTTTAAAAAATAATGGTTATATTAAATGTACAATTTTTTTTAATCAGAGATACACTTATTATTTTTTATTAGAAAGATTAAATTTGCTAAAATAAAAGCACGTATTATGTTACTAATGAATTATAATTCAAATGACATAATTTTTTTATACTTACTTAAAAATTACATGTTCGAGTCTCGCTCATAATTAAAAAAAAGGGAGCACGAATTATGTACCAAATTGAGCTGTTTAATCTTTGAGAAATCAAATTCCCTTATGCATGACATTTCCGGACATTTTTTAGCATTAATCTATTTTTTATAAATCTTTTCTTTGCTTCCTGTGTGGCTGTGTCATTCGATTTATCAAGTGGATAAAATAATGTTAAGATGTTTTATTTCAAAAGAATGAAAAAAATATATATAATAAGTTTATCAAAATGAGTAATTTCTTTTCAATAAATTACTAAAACTGATATAAAATAATTTGTTTATATTACAATCGATTATATAATATGTGATTTTCATTTGAAAAAAAATCATCA
>NC_029781.3:19360689-19383755 GCF_000817695.3 Arachis duranensis
TAGATTTATTTTCTTAACTATATATCAATATTTTATTTATAAATTAAACTTATATCATTTTTAATCATCAGAATTAATACCACTATAAAACTTTCCATATATATATTTTGCATAATATATTTTAGATTTCACTTTCAACTCTAAAATAAAAAATACAACAATGTTAGATAATTAAATCATTTCGAAAAATAAATTTATGTTAGTTTAATATTTTAAGAATTGATAACTATTAACCAAAGATTTAGTTTAAAAAGAAAAATTATAAAAATGAGAATATATAGTTAAGGGGTTGGGTCCATGCTCTGCATGCAAAGTGATGATGAAACCAAAACCATCATCATTCTCTTCTTCTACTTCTTCTTCTTCTCTTCTTATCAGAACCAAGCCTCGTTTCTCTCCCTACCTCTTCATTACCCTTTTAACCTTCATTCTCTTCGCTTCCATCCTCTATGGCCATGATTCCTTCTTCATCTTCCAACAACTACTACACAATAAACACAACACACTCTTATCCACACCCACCGAGTTCACCGAGTTGACTCATCCCCCGCTACCAGAACAACAAGGTTCCTCTTCTTATCTTTTCCTTTTTTCTAGGGTTTTATACTTGTACAGTACTCTCATTTCTCAGATGAATTTGGTGTTGTTTGTTAAGATTTCTCGTATTCCTCCGAGAGGCGCACGGAGGAGAAGGTGGCGGCGGTTGCGGTGGGTGAAACGGAGGAAGGGTGTGATGTTTTCAGTGGAAGATGGGTTCGGGACGAGTTGACTCGGCCGCTCTACCAGGAACCGGACTGTCCGTACATACAGCCTCAGCTGACGTGTCAAGAACACGGCCGTCCCGAGATGGAGTACCAGCGGTGGCGCTGGCAGCCTCACGGTTGCGATCTTCCCACGTAAGAGCTATTCTCAATTTTTCACTCAATATATTTTCAAAAATCTTTGATTCGGAATGAGTTATTAAAAGATTATTAGAATCAAATTAATACCTGTCATTTTATAAAAAAAAGCATTTTAATTGAAAGACCATAATTCCATTATTCTTCTCCTTTGTTTGTTTTGTTTTATCTGTTATGTTGTGTTTGTGTTTATATATTTATTCATTTTAAATTTCTGAAGAAAAGGTTGAGTTGTCGGTGGTTCGGGTTAGTTTGTGACTAAGAGGTCACGTGTCAAGTAAGGTGGTGGGATACAATGAATCATGAATAGTAACAGTAGTAGTTGTAATGGGAGTTATAATTCATTAGAAAAAGATGTATTAGAATTGAATGATTGGCACCACCACCTCAGCCATTCTGTTCTGTACAATAAGTGTGGAGCAATCATGGCTAAATTGGACACTTGGGTTTTTTTCTTGGTGTTTAGTTGGAGTTGGGGCGTTTTTGTTTCTCTATTTTAGTATTTTTCAATCGGTGGGACCTTAACAATCACGGACATTGTAATGCACATGTCTCGAGTTGTTGAGTTGTTTGGACTAATTTGATCTTGATGCATGTTTTTTCTCATAATTGATGTTGGTAGGTTAGATAATTTATATTAGGATAAAGTGTATTAATTATTTCTAAAGTTTACTAAAAGTTTTAAAAATAGTTGTAAGTTTTATTTTATTTCAATTTTGTTCTAAAAACTTTTTATTTGTATCGGTGTATATTTTTGATAACTAAATTTTCAAAAGCTTTAGGGCTAATGCACCAATAATACTTGACAATTAAGAACTAGTTTCTTGTATTGAAGGTTGTTTATGTGAAATTATTGATGAATTAGTCCTAAATTTTTTGAAAAACTAGTTGTTAGTATATTTGATATAAATTAAAAACTTTTGAAATAAAATTGAAATAAAATAAAATTTAAAAATATTTTTAAAATTTTTGACAAATTTTAGAGATAAAAAATATACTTTATCCTTTATTTTATACTTTTGGGTACATATATTTCTCAAATAATATGCAATGCAAGATCTTTAATTTGTGGACTGAAGAATTAGGATGATAGATATTCTATAGTTATGAGTATGATGTTAATTATATAGTACCTTCTTGGAATGACTATTTTAGGGTAAGTCTATCCCAATTTTATCTCTGATAAAAGAAAAAAAAATTAAAAACAAGGACAATCATATACTGTCTAAGCATTTGTAAAGATAAATGCATCTATCATTGTTTGTTTATTATTAATAATTTGTACCTCATTATCGAGTTTTGCACAAAAGAACTAAATGATTAAAAAATTTACAAATACTAAGAGCAAAATATATCTTGAATTCATAATATTTTTTTTAATTAAGAACGAGAATCAAAGTTTATTCTAAATTTATAAAAAGCGGTTGATCTTTTCGATATCATGTTTAAGAATCTCATCGATGAGCACAATCGCTTTATCAAAAACAATTAAACAAATGCACATGGCCAGAGACAAAAAGGTACATAGAGGAGGAGAAAACAGTACATGAATGAAAAGTAATGGCTCTCGTGCATTTTCTAGTAAGAATGTAACAAAAATAATGAGAAAACAGAAGTGTTATTTATACAAGTTTAATTTAAATCTTCATAGATATTACCAATATCGCCATATTAGTATGACTAAAACATTTTAGAATTACAAAATTATTTTTGACTTTTCCTTTTAATTCTACTTGCGAAAACTACTATTATATATTTTTGTACTAAGCCAAACATATGACAAACCTCTTCACCAATGCTACAACAGATTCAATGCAAGTTTGATGCTGGAAACGCTTCGTGGGAAGAGGATGCTGTTTGTTGGAGACTCCCTTAATAGAGGCCAATATGTCTCTTTGGTATGCCTTCTCCATAGTCTCATTCCAGAAGGTGCAAAATCCATGGAAACCTTTGATTCACTCACTGTATTCACAGCCAAGGTATGTATATATGCACCTCTCACTTAGCTTGTGCACTAAACCATATTTCACATCACAGTTCTCTTTTTTATGTTCATTTTGGTGTATTTAATTAGGAATACAATGCTACAATTGAGTTCTATTGGGCACCTTTTCTTCTTGAATCAAACTCCGATAACGCATTCATCCATAGGGTATCTGACAGGATCGTCAGAAAGGGTTCAATCAACAAGCATGGCCGTTTCTGGAAAGGTGCTGACATTGTTGTATTCAACACCTATCTTTGGTGGATAACTGGTTCCAAGATGAAAATCTTGTAAGTTTCTCCACTCTATTTCTATCTGATTAAAGAAGTTAGTCGTATGCACTTTATATCAGTATATATAAAAATGTATTACGCAATCATCCAATTCTAGGTTGTGTTTGAATTTTGTTTCTGAGAACAAAATACATAAGACAAGAACAGAGAGAGAGAGAGAGACAGAGATGATAACTTTTTTTTTTTGCTTCCCAATTAAGAAGTACTGAAAATACATGAATTTTTTGCTTTTGCGGAAAAAATTGTCCTCTACAACCAAATAAGTTTTGTGTTCATTCTCTTCATATTCTGTGTCAAAGACAATACCCAAATACAACCTTGTTTTGAAACATTGAAACATTAATAAAAATGGTTAACCTAACTATATGCTATTTCATAAATCATACAAATATTTAATTGGGTAAGTGTTAGTCCTTTTCTACACTAAAAGCTAAACTGTTAGTGTTTAGAAACCGCACCTGGAACACAAACATGGAGACACTGGAGACAGACAAAAATTTCTATCCTTAGAAATTCTTGTTTCAAGACTGATAAGTTTTGTTGTGTCAATTATCAAACGTTTCTTACTATGAACCTAACACTTATCTTAAAGGACAATACCATTGCAGACATATACAAAGCACTAACTAATATGTACTCAAAATTTCAGGCTTGGATCCTTTAATGATGAAGCAAAAGAGATTGTTGAGCTGTCAACAGAGGAGGCTTATAGAATGGCTATGAAAAGCATGGTTAAATGGGTGAAGCAGAACATGGACCCAAACAGGACAAGAGTGTTTTTCACCAGCATGTCACCTTCTCATGCAAAGTGAGTACATCTCCGATCCCACACATTAAATATGGAAGATGATTGCTGACCAGAAATTTTGTCCGAGTCCTATTTACTCAAATTATGTGGCAACATGTGTGATGAAAACCCTTTTTTTAAAAAAACAAGTTTTTGCTTCTTAGTGTTTCTCTAAATTAGAAATGTATGAGGGTTGGGAGTTGGGTACTGGATTTGGTTATGTCATAGGGTCTTTGTCCAATCCCATGGTTGGAGTAGTGGGCTAGATTCTTGTTTGGAGGGGAGTGCAAGGTGGTACGCAATAACGAGTGCAACACCCTTATTCAGTAAGGAGCGTTTACAGATGAATCAAGAATCTGTTATCCGTACCAAGCTTCCAACCACATTAATTCTGTGGATTAGACGGGTGAAATCCAGCTCGAACCCTTGTTGGACCATGTTAGTTGAGTTTGACTTGGGCACTTGGGCCTCTTTATTCTGCCACTTGGGTGGTGTTCGAGTTGGTCTCTTTATTGGGCAGCTAAGTTCCGAGCCATGTTGTAACAAAAGTGGTGATTATTTGATTAAAAGTTTAGTATAATTTTAACCCCGAAAAAGAAAGTAAAATGCAGAAGCTTAAAAAAAACAAAACATTTAGTACGATGAATCATAAACATAAATTTAGGAATTATGGGACTCATAATTGAATTACATGTATATATGGTGGCAGGAGCATAGAATGGGGAGGTGAAGCAGGAGGTAACTGCTACAATGAAACTACACCAATTGATGATCCCACATATTGGGGCTCTGACTCTTACAAAAGCATAATGCAAGTAATTGGAGAAGTCTTCAGAAAATCCAATGTTCCCATAACATTTCTCAACATCACACAGTTGTCCAATTACCGCAAAGATGCACATACTTCAATCTACAAGAAACAATGGAACCCTTTAACACCTCAGCAACTAGCTAACCCTTCTAGCTATGCTGATTGCACACATTGGTGTTTGCCTGGACTACAAGATACTTGGAATGAGCTTCTTTATGCAAAGTTGTTTTATCCTTGAAATTTTTGCATTGTGTATAGTCAATATATTCATTTTGTTCTTTTATTTGTTTCTGTCATTTTTGGTACGAATTTGGTTGATTTAGACACTAATTTAAAGATGTATTAAAGTGTGACAGTAATAGCATAAGACAACAGAGAAAGTACTATTCATCTATTATGGTCCACAATTCTGTGGCTTCAGAAGAAATTTTGTAAATGAGAGGGTCAATTATTTTGTTGGGATTTTCATTTGTTAGAAAGTGATACATATTAGAGATGGTCAAAGGGAGAGGTTCATGTATAAATAACATTCAGCATTAAAGGAGGAGAGAAGTGTATATGAGATGAGAAGATTGAATTCTGTTGTGAAATTACGATAAAGAAATAGAGGTAGAAATTTATAATAAATAAAGAGTAAAAGAACTTCGTTATTAATTCTTAAATATGTGTCATTCAACATAATTTAACAAGTTTTCAATAATATTACATTTACTATATTCACTCAAGGAGCCAAATGATTTCTTCATGCATGTAGTTAACTAGTTATGTTTTGTATCTTCACTCTTTTTATGAAGGATGGAGCTTGGAGCTTGGTATTTATAACAGTTAAAAGTCAAACAAAAATGTTTGATAACTAAAAAAATTGATTAAAAATAATTAAAATTTGTCTTATTTAATATTTATTAATTTTAGAATAAAGCAAGTTTGAGTTTTTTTTTTAATTATCTCTTTAGCATTACCTAAAGCTAAAATACCAAGCCTACTAATTACACCATTAGTGAATAATGTTTCATTACCATGTAAGAGTGCTTCATCAATAAGAATTAATGCTCCATTATTGCTCTAATATCAACGAATGGTAGGGTATTACTAATTTTCGCAATACTTCTTCTTGGATATCCATTAGAGATATATCGTGTTAAAAATTTTGTCTAGAAAAATTTGTTGCGATAAAAAATTGATTAAGAAATAAATAGTATAATGTCATTTGTAATGAGAACTATCTTGTTAAACGACCTTATCAAAAAAAAAAAAAAACTTAATAGGATAAAATCCTAGTCAATAAAAAACGAAAAAGTTTGGAATCATAGCTTAGGAAACAAAAAGCAGGAAAAACATTTTTTTTTTACATTAGTTAATATAATTAATCACATTTAGCTTTCACCCTCTCACGCCTCTTTTGATTCTTGAATTGATTTTAATGGTTACATTTAATATTGAAATATTTTTTATTGCATTAAAAATAGATATTGATAGTATATAATGTATTATTACTCTATAAGCATTGCCTTCAATTTTTTTCCATATTTATAATTGTTTAATCCTTATTGATTCTAATATGATAAGTTAAAAATTTCATTTAAAAACTTTTTTGTATTTTTTTATAATTTTATTTTCTGTTTTTATTTTATAACAATTGATATATAAAAATATGAGTTGTATGGTAAATTTTGTGAAAATATTTTTAATTTAACATCTATAATTTTACGTAAATAACATTCATAATTTCATATTTTTAACTTTCATTTTTTTATACATATAATATTCATAATTAACAAATTTTTATTATTAATATTATCTAATTTTAACATTTTTATTTTATAATATTATTTATACGTATATGAGTTGTATAGTAGATGTTATTAAAATATTTCTAAGAATAAAACTCTACATTCAAACAAAATATTTAACCAAGTTTAACCAGCTTGTTATAATCGCTTTTTAAATCATACGCCTTCTCCTTTTTGGTTTCCTTCTTCTTCTCCTCTTCTTCTTCTTCCGTTTCCTTCTTTTTCAATTCCCCTTCTCCTCCGTTTCCTTCTCATTCTCCTCCTCTTCCTTTTTCTCTTCTTCTTCTTACTAACATCTCAGTTGTTTTTTTCTCTTTTTTATTTTTCTCTTTATTTTCCTTTAATTATCGTTGTTGCCACCACCATCACTACCTTTTCTTCCTGTTTCTTTTTTTTTTGTTTAATTTCTTTTTTTCATTGGTTTTCTTCTCCTCCTTTTCTATCATCATCATCATCGTTATCATTATATCGATTGTCGTCATCATTGTTATTGTCATCGTCATCTTCTTTATCGTTATCGTCATTATTATTATCGTTATTGTTGAATTTTTATCATATTAATGATATTATTTGATCCAAAATTAATTTTGATGTATTTTTGTTCATGATTCAATCTTGTTTGTATGCTTGTTTGTGAACTGAGTTTGCGTGTCGTAATCATAAGTAATTTCGATGTAAAAACTAAGATATTTATGTGTATTTGTTAAGAAATTTCAATATATTTTTATTCTGATAAGTTTTGCATAATTCGAAACTCAGCACAATGATGAGGGGTAGGTCTAACTCTTCCTTCTTCAAGGTGGTGGAGAATATTATCTACAACTCGACCAAAAAGTGCACAATTTATCCGATACTTCTACACACATTAACTTGCTAATGAAATGTTGCGGTACTAAAGTGTTAATCATTCCATAACTATTTGCATTAGGTCATGATAAATTACTCTATGTCTTACAACTTCTTCTTCTTCTTATTCTTCTTCTTCTTCTTCTTTTTCATCATCATCCTCTTCTTTTTTTATTCATCTTTTTCTTCTTGTTTTATATTCTCAAGTT
This sequence comes from Arachis duranensis, assembly GCF_000817695.3. Lineage (NCBI taxonomy): Eukaryota > Viridiplantae > Streptophyta > Magnoliopsida > Fabales > Fabaceae > Arachis > Arachis duranensis. Next base: position 19,368,309 of record NC_029781.3, read on the forward strand.
TCTTTTTGTTTTACTCTATTAACAAGAATAAAAACAATGAACCTACATTCATTCAATTAAAAGAAAGAAAGAAATAAAAAAATGTAGCATTAAAGAAGACATTTTTGTGCTTTTGTAGCAAAGTTTCAGTGTAAAAACTAAAAAAATTATGTATATTTGTTAAGAAATTTCAGTATATTTTTAGTCTGATAAGTTCTGAATAATTCAAAACTCTTTCTCTTTCTTCTCCTCATCTTCTGCTGCTTCTTCTTCTTCTTCTTTTTCATCATCATCCTCTTTTTTTTTATTCATCTTTTTCTTCTTATTTTATCTTCTCAAATTTCCTATTGTTTTACTCTCTTAATAAGAATAAAAATAAAAAAATCAAACAAAGAAGAAGAAGAAATATATAATACTGCAAAATTACTAGAAAGAGAATAAACCTACATTCATTCAACTAAAAAAAAGAAAGAAATAAGAAAAAAGAAGAAGAAAAAAATAGCATTAAAAAATACATTTTTGTATTTTTGTGCTTTTGTAGCAAACTTTTGGTGTAAAAACTAAAAAAATTGTGTGTATTGTTAAGATATTTCGATGTCTTTTTATTCTGATAAGTTCTGCATAATTCAAAATTTTTCTTCTTTTTTTTTCTTTTTTTATTCATCTTTTCTTTCTTGTTTTAACTTCTCAAATTTTTTCTTATTTTACTCTCTTAACAAGAATAGTAAAAATAAAAAAATCAAACAAAGAAGAAGAAGAAACACATAATGCCACAAATATAGTAGGAAGAAGATGAACCTACATTCATTCAACTAAAAAAAAGAAAAAAATAAGGATAAAAATAAGAAGAAAAAAATGTAGCGTTAAAGAAGACATTTTTGTGCTTTTGTAGTAAAGTTTTGTTGTAAAAACTAAGAAATTTATGTGTATTTGTTAAGAAATTTTGGTGTATTTTTATTCTGATAAATTCTGCAAAATTCAAAACTAAGTTCTTCCTCCTCCTCATATTTTACTGCTTCTTCTTCATTTTCTTCTTTTTCTTATTTCATTTTCTCATAATTCTTTTTGTTTCACTCTCTTAAGATGAATAAAATAACAAAAAGAAGAAAAATCAAAACTACAAAATTACTAGGAAGAAAAGGAGGAAAAGAAAAAACATAGCCACAACAGCAACAATAAAAGAACAACGACGGAGAGAAAGCACGCGAAGAAGAAGAATGAACGCGAAGAAGAAGAAGGAGGAATATGAAGAAGAAGAAGGAAGAACACGAAGAAGAAGAAGAAGAAGGAACGTGAAGACAAAGAATGATATGTTTGTGTTAGTGAAGCGCGCGTGTGTACACGCTGCGTGTAATGAAAGTGTTTTTTGTTGGGTTTAGGCCGACTTGGTTGAATTTAGTTGCGCTGCCAAAAAAACTTGGATGTGTAACAGGATTGTATTTCTAATTTAACTTCCATAAATTATATATAACATCCATAATTTCAAACACATAACCTCAATAATAAACAAATTGAAATTAATTTATTATTATTTAGTATTTGTTTTTTTAGAGTAAAGTATCGTTTTTGTCCCCAACATTTGGAGTAAGTCATATTTGTGTTCCTAACGTTTAAATCGTCCTATTTGTATCTCTAACGTTTATAAAAGTGATTCAATGTTATCCTACTATCAATTATACTAACAAATAAGATTATATTTTTCAATTATTCTCACTTAGATGTATTCATTCTCAATTAGGTCTCACTTGAATGTGTTCGATTTTAATATTATACCCACTATTTGTGTTTAGATTCAATTATGTCCCTAGAAAAGTGAATTATGTAAATATTGTAGGAATTAATTTCAATTTTTAATGAGCTATTTTTCATAGTGGATCATCGATTCTATCCCAGATATTATTCTAACTTCAAGAAGAGATTTTTAAAACTCAAATTAAAGCGTTCATGATGTGTAATTGACGGCAGGATAACATTGAATCACTTTTACAAACGTAGGGATACAAATAAGACGATTTAAACGTTAGGGACATAAATAAAATTTACCCCAAACATTGGGGACAAAAAGATACTTTACTCTTCTTTTTATTTTATAGGTCATAAACCAATAATTTTTTTTATGTTTCTAATTTTCAAAATATTAAGACTAATCAGATTTGAGATTTTGGAATTTTTTTTATAAAATATCTTGTCGTGATTTAAAAATATTTTTTAGAGCTAATAATATAATAATTTAAAACTTTTATTTGAAATAAAGATTGTATAATTATTGATGTAATATGCTAACAATTAGGGAGATATTTTTAAAATTTGATTTTCATAAAATTTGAGTTGATTTTTGATGTAATTAAATTAAATAAAAGAAGATATTTATAGAAAAAATTAATTGTATCAATTAATTAAAGAGAATGATTCACAATTTTTTATAGATAAGAATGTTTTTAAATATACAATTTTATTTATTTATATGTGATTTTTTATTATGTAGCATTATTGAAGAAATAAAGAATATAGTTTTCTTCCACTTGATAATATCATATAATATCTATCGATGCATTCATTTTGTATACCAATTTTTTAAAGGGGGAGGGGGTTAGGAAGTGACTTTGAAAATAATTTTATTATTATTATTATTTAAATGGATTTGTTGAATATTAATTTTTTTATTGATTTTGAAGATTGTGTTTAAAGAATTTGAAAAAAAAATATATTTTGTTCTGTAATGTTTAATTTATCCACTTTTAAATTAAGCAATAATATATATCACTTTTTTCTCCTGCCATGTTGTCTGAGCTATCTTTTTATTAGATAATTTATAAGATAATTGAATATATCCAATCAAACATATGAACAAAAAACACTTACGACTTGTTATATTTCAACATGGTTAGGAAGATGACTATAAATTGTTTTATAAATTTTCACGATATGATTGTGTCACCAAATTTAAATAGATATCTTATTTGAGATATTTTTTTAAATAAATAAAATAAATAATTTATTTACGAATATAAGTAATTTGTAGCATTTTTACGAATTTACACTCTATTACTTATCTCGTTTATAGTATAAATAAAATAACATGTATATCTCGTTTACACTGTAAACGAGATAAGACACGAAATAACAATGTGTATATCTCCTTTACAGTGGAAACGAGATACGGTATGACATATTTTTAGCAATTATAAAAGGATCTGCAACCAGTTGTATTTTTCACAAACATTTCACTTCTTCTTCTCTTTCGTTTTTCTTCCAAAAATTAAGCAAAAATGTCTTGTGGTAGTGGATATGTGGTTGTAAGTGTGTATTTCAATTGTCATATGAAAAACAGTGATACTAGAGTGATATTTGAGTGTGGTAATCCCATTTTGTTGTGCATTCAAAGAGTAAATTCTTTGTCCGAACTAAAGAGTCTGATATTGAGAAACATTGGTGCTAGCGGGAGAAAAGAGGTTGGAAGGATTGAGTATAAGTTGTTAACATCAATGAGAAATGGAGTTTTTCGATTTTGTCTGTTTTGACTCCATGGCGATGAGCATGTGCACCTCATGTTTGACTTCCATGGGAGAATCATGGTGGAACAAGTGATGGAGTTTTTTTACGGAGGTTGGTGATGTTGGTGACGGTAAATCTGGCCACTCAAATTTTGTATAGGATGACCCACTTCTTGCTCCATCACCAATACACTGTGCTAGTCCAGTGGAAGACATGGACGTGGACGGTGAGGAGTATGTTGCCGATAGCAACGATATTGGTTATTGTGAAGATCATGATGATGAGGAGTAGTTTGTACCAGAGACTCCGGTTGATGTATCAATTCGGTATCTTCTGCCTGTCCCGCAATCAATTCTGGCCTTATTAGCTATATCCAGTCACTATCATATGTTGGATCTGGATGCGATGTATGAAAAAAACTTCATTTTTCAATATGGGTGGAGAGTGGAGACGATTACAACATAGATGGTGGTGTAGAGTTCAGGGTTAACCACAGATTCAAAAGCAGAGAGGTAGTAATGCAAGGTGTGAAGAAGCCATGTCAGCTTGATGGAGAAGAACTCCTTTCTTTGCGTGCCCTGTTGCTGAGCATGAGGAGACCTGGCACCAAGGAGTTGCTCTACCCACTTTCAAGTCGGTTGCCCGTACCACGTTTGAAAATTACGCAAGCACCCAACCACTACCTCCCTATGCATGCGTAACTCAAGGTGGTACGCAATGTCCTGCAGCGTGATGGTACACTCATCCCATGGCAGTTGAAAAGTGTGGGTCTTGGGACACCAACACTCCACAAATGTAGTTATTAGGGAGTTGTCAAATACGAAGTTCTTGAGGTGCACCGTGTTGCCAAACCCAACCTCCCTCAAGTAAAGGAGAATGGCTTCCGGTGGTACAAGAGTGTGGCTCACTCACCTAGGAAAAAGCAGGCGAGGCATCTGATAAAAAATAAAAAAGTGGAATAAAAAATCCATTTTAAAAATAAACATTTAAATGTTGAAATAAAAAGAGAAAAAGTATACTAAACAAAGAATTTCACATTTCATAACTTAGTTCGAAATAAAATAATTAAATTTTAGTCGAAAAAATATATCGAACAAACGTAATTTTCATTAAAATATTGAATAACAGTTAAAAAAACTACAAATTACTTATATTCGTAAATAAAATATTTATTTATTCAAAAAAATCCTAAATGAAATAAATATAGATTTCACATTAAAAACATCACAAAATGCAATAAATATTTGCTAGTTAAATTAATTGAACTAATAGGTTAAATTATACTTATCAATTAACACTTACTAACAATATATTATACCACCTAACATATATTACGTTTATAAAAGTATCCTAACTATGACTATAACTATATACTTATTTAACTCAAACATAAAAATATCAACACTATCCTAAATGTCGATTGCCCCAGCGATATATGCCACGTCGTGTTTGAACTGTTGATGTCTTCATCCCGTATATCTGCACGCGCTATAATCTCTGAATACCTCAATAATATGAATAGAAATAGCTAGAGGTGGAAGCAAACTAGTGGAAATGGTTCGAAAGTGACTTCAAGTCATGTTGTAAACGAGTTCTATATATAGGCATCGTTATTACTTATCTTATTTATAGTGTAAACAAAATAACAATATATATATCTTGTTTATATTACACACGACATGTACAAACGTGACATGTATGTAATATCGTATTTTGTCTCATTTATAATGTAAATGAGATATATACATTATTATTTTGTTTACATTATAAACAAAATAAATAATAAAATATAAATTACTTATATTTGTAAATAAAATATTTATTTTATTTATTTAAAAAAAATCCCATATTTGAGATCTACCTTTACAAGTATGAGACATATATTTTGCAATGTGTAATCAAATCTGATTCTGATTCTAATTATTACATGAAGATATCAAATTTAAAACATTCCTTGATTTATGACCCAAAAACGGTAATATCTAAGAGGAAGTTAGAGTTATTATGCATCGAATATAAGAGATTGAAAAACTAAATTGAGTTATAAAATTAAATTTAGAAAACCATTTTAAATCAACTGAAATTCAAAAGATTAAAGAAGCAAGTTAAATATTAATGAACTCAAGTATACCATACTGTTCTAAGGATATGTCATGAGTGTGTCTCAACTACTGTATTCTAGCAATGACACAAAAACTTGAATAATTAAGCATGTGCAGGATGATCTCGATCTTATCCTTAAAAGGGCAAAAATTATTAATTAATTAATTAATTATTGAAGATCCCATACGTATATAGCTCCATCTTAATGTGCTTTATGCCAGAGGAATTCTCGTTTTGCTTTTGGCCCCATTGTTTGGGAGTGGGGTTAAGATTTATATCACAACCAAATGCATGCACATCATATATCCTCATGGGACTCTCATGGCCCCATGCATGTTGTTTATCCAACCTTAAATTTTTGCTGGCTTATACAATATAATAATTTTAGTATGCATCTAATAATGTTATATTTTTATTATACATATGTACATCTACCTTCATATATAGCAAACTTTTTTTATTATTTATTTGATGGAAGATGGAGTGTTAGATATATATCCTCTCTCAATAATAATTAAAAAGAAGAAAATTGACTTTAATATTTAAATTTTGATCCTTTTTAATCTTTAGAATGTAAATGTTTACTTTTTGATATTTAAATAGGCCGGATACTTAAAGAAAGATAAAATTCTAAAGAAATGTTATTGTGGTAAAAAAGAGAGTGAAGAAGGAAGATGCATGGGTCATGGGTCGAAGCTAAAGGGGACCAGGAATCTTTGCTACCACTAAACTCAAATAGAAAACTTTTACATGCTTCTTCTGAGAAATTTCTCTTCATATACAAGTTTTGTTTATTATATGACAACTTAAATATCATGTGATGAATGTTTTTATTTTATTTTATTTTTCGTTAAGCACATATAATGAATAAAGAGATTTTGTAATATAAAAATTAAGAAGAGTAATAATAAAAACAGAATTTTTGTAGAAAAATATTAGAAGACTATCAAAAATTATTTATTTTTATCATTACTTAGTCATTAATGTTTAAAAGTATGAGATAAATTATGTTATTAAATTACTAAATTAAAAAAATTAAATAAATTAAATTAATAACTAAATAATAATTAAAAATAGTAAATTCTGATGACTCCATAACATTTCATTTTTTTTCTTTCACAAAATTTTAAAAATAAGAACATTAAAGATGAAAACAAGAAACGAAAAATCAATCAGACCTAAAAGTACTATAAAATTTGAATAGATATTAATTTATCTCTAAAAATTAATTTAAGAATGATTGATCATTAATTATCTTCTATTAAAATATTACAAAAATCATATATCTTCAACTGATGTGAAACACTTAAAAGATGTGCATGTGTCCCAATTTTTTTACGAAGAATTTCTATCATTAATTTTTTTGTTGATCCAATTTATTAATATAATAGTTTAATTATTAAATCAGTTATTATAAATATGTGTATATTTATACATATATTGATTTAAATATTTAAAAAAAATTAATTATTAAAATAATTAAATATTTTACAACTAAACAATTAAATTTGTCATGATAGAATAATTAAATTATTTTACTCTAACATAATTAAAACTATTCATAAACACTTAATATATAACTTTATACAAGGATTGACTAGTACTGTTTTTTATGTTTATATAGTATAATTGATGTTCTGTATTAATTTTTCATGTTTATGTGAGATAATTGATGTTCTTGTACTAACCTGTGATTGGTTCTTAGTGCGTTCCTAAATTTTCATACCGAAATCTTTCAAGCCGCCTTGCACAATTCATGAATAAATTAGATTTCTTATCTTAATTAATTACATAAAAGATTCTCTAATGAAAGTTTTGCGGAAGAAAGTATTGGTTTGTTTCACCAACTCTCTCATAATGAGCAGCAGGAAATGAGTCATCATGCGACACAGTATACTGTTAATTAGTCTGCTTAATTTATTCATTTTAAAAACTTTTAAAAATAAATAAATAAATAAATAATTTCACAAAGAAGGCCTTAATATTCTTCCTAGCTAATACAGTGTAACAAAATAAGGTAATTAAGTTTAAACAAATTAAAACATTTAATGAAGGCCTTGTTGTCCACTTGCATGGCAACTTGCTATTCCACCCATGCTTCCAACCTAACTTGCATTTGTATAATGAGACATTATATTATAATAATAATTACTAATAAAATTAACATATATTATATAAATAGAAAGAGAATATCAAAGACGAGGCAAACAATAACAACTTGACATTTTTTTACATCAAGTTGAGTTTGCCTTATGCAACTTGCACTTCAAAGGTTGATTCTTTCACCCTAGGAAATCATTTTTAAAATGACGTCCTAATCCATATGAAAATAATTATTATTCTTATTAGAATAATATGCATACACTACATTTTATGCGTGCATGGCTATCTAGAGGAAAATTCCAAATTTGTTTTAACTTTTTTTTTCTTTTTTGTGTTATCTTTTTCTTGAACTTAATACGTACATAAGTACAATTTTGGTGCCGGAAAATATTACCAGAAGCTTCATAGCAACCTGTTAATGCCATTGCCCCTCCATCATGCATGGATTTCCACGCTCATAAGAGACAGTTATATAATTCCCTTTCTTTAAATTCTTCCCATGGTAATATTATTCTTGAAATTTCATCCAAGACAACTCAAATTTATAAGAACACTCTATCTGTTTCGGGGTTTAGGTTGTTAATTGGTAATTAATCACTAGGACTGTATTTATATCGAAGGGTATGTTAAGATGGGTGATGCTAGGTAGCCAAAAAATAATTATAATATAGGAATATTACATAAAAATTCTCATTCTCTTGATAAGTAAGTGGTATATATTTCTTTATCATTTATTTTTTTTATCACCTACTATTTTGCTACATGTTTTGAGTCATTAATGTTTTTTTTTTTAAATTAATTTCAGTTTCTTCCAAATCAAATCCCTCACATCTCTCAATCATATTATTATCCATTAAAATGCAATAATTCTTTGCAAAAAATATGGAAATTAAATTAAAAAATTTTAACAACTTCTACTATACAACTTATATTTTACATATAGACTATTAAAATATAAAATATAAACAAAAATTAAAAAATATTTTTTAAAAATAATTATTAACTCATCATATTAAAATCAATAAATAAGCATACATATGAATATTAAATAAAAATACTAAAATAATTAAAATCATGTCCTATTAGTATATATATGAGATAATTTGAAAAATACAATAAGACGTATATTTTAAAATTTGATAATATTAATTATAAAAATTTATTAATTATACACATTATAGGTATGAAATTATAAATATTATGAATACAAATTATGGATGTTATTAACATGAAATTATAGATGTTATGTGTATGAATTTATAGATGTTATGTGTAAATTTATCAATTGAATAAATTAATTTAAGAATTTGATATTTTTTTAAATTCAATTATGATAAAATTTAAAAAACATCTGTGATAACTTTATATTTACATATGCAATAACTAAAAAATGATATGTGTATGGATGTAATATCTAATAAATATGAATTTAATTTTTAGATATTAGTTGTATGTAATTATGGATGTTATGTATATGTACGTATGAATGTTATGTGTATGAACTTAGTTAATATACAATATAATTATAAATGCAGATAAAAGCACAAAAAAATTGAATCAGTTTATTACCATACCTCATCAAAGCTAGTGTGGTTTTTCATATTCTCGAGAATTGGTTGACTGACAATATCCTCGTCAGGTGAGTCCGTCTGTTGTTCAAATTCTTCATCAGTACCTTCTACCATAGGTACCGTATTAAGGTCGAATTCAAATGTCATACTATTTGCAACGATAAACGTGACTTCTTGTAAAATTTTTTGACTTATACACTATTGGGTTTGCAATGGTATTAGAGTCATGATTTTTGAATGATCATAATTAAATTAATAGAAGGTATATATTACAAAGAATCAAGTACAAGTAAATGCCTTAACAGAAACAAAGAATTAATAATATTTTCATATTTCCATTGATTGATTTTTTCAAGTGTAATTAACTCAATTAATGTATATTATCATTACCTCCCATTCTTATTATTATTATTCTTAATATTTAGTGTATTCTTAAATATAAAAATTAAATTATAAAAGAAATATTAAGTATTGATTACAAGAATGACTAATAGTAAGGAATGTGATATTATAATTAATATCATTAATAAATAGAGTTGATACAAATATGATAAGTGGAATGATAAGAGAATGAGATAAAAAATAAAACTGTTATTAAGTGATATAAATAAAGTAAATTATAGAAATTTTTGGCTAATTATAGCTGAAACTTTTTTATTACCAAACTTTTTTCCGTTAAGATATTATAATGTATTTTACTCGATTTTTTGTTCTATTATAAACAATAAATAAATTAACAATTTTTAAATTTTGTTTTACAAACTTAATTCAAAGAGCTAAAATATTTTTTTTATGAGTGTCTCAATGTTTCGATTGTAGTATTGACATAAATTAAAGAAGAAAAATTTTTAAAAGTAAATTAAAATATATAAAAGATGTCAAAGATAAAATACCATGCATATAAATTAAAAAAAGAGAAGATGAAAAAAATAAAGAATTATTTTTTATTTAATATCATGAAACCACTCTTCTAAAATACATGAATAATTATATTTTTAATACGTTCTTTTATTTAAAAATTTTTTATGGATTTACGTAAATTTTTTACATAAATTTTCTTTTATTTTTATATTTATCTTAAGTTTTTTTTGAGATAATAAAGATTGAATTTTATCGGCTTATTTTTTTTAGAGAAATAATTTTATAACGTGAAAATTATTTTTCTAAAAAAATTAAACCGATAAAAAAAAACACATAAATGATATGATTTTAAAATACGGAGATGATACTAATATTTTTTTTTGAAAATAAATATTGATGCAATATATTTCAATTCTAACAACATATGTCTTTCTTTGAGTATTATCAAATACATCTAAATTTTATTGTATTTATTAGATATATAACATGTATTTCCATTCACTAATTTAAATTTTTAAAATAAATAATTTCATAACAAGAAATTCTAATTGTTGTGACGACTACAAAGAATTCAAAACCGCTAAATGCACATCCACACAAATCTAAGAAGAACAATGTTAAAAGCTGAAACTACAAAGAATTCAAAACGGCTAATTGAAACACATGGTGCCTCGTTTCAAATATCAGGAATTCAATGGCAGCATCGGAATTAAAAGCGGATGAGATCAGAGTAGACATTAATTGAATGAAAGTAGTACCAACTATATCATAATCATCATATGAAGCGCCTTATCCAAACACGTGAACTTGCAACTTGGTTATCACTACACTATGCAGATCGATAAACAAATTGTGATAAACAATGGATTATTGAATTGGACTGATTTTAAATTTCCAAGGAGGGAAAAAAAACCTCAAAAATATTGCTGTTAACAACTTTCTTTAATTTTCGCGTGCTCAATCAAATTGCATAATGATTAATATTAAATATTATAATATACATATATATTAAAAATCAGTCACTAAATTAATCATTTTAATAGAATATATATTAAATTATAAAATATATATTAAAAATAAATTAAATAATATATATATATATTTATACAAAAATATATAATAATTAATTTTTGGTACAAACTCATGTAACTTACATAACACTTTTTTTATTCAAAATTTGGGGTACTATGTGTATATTTGCTCTAACTTTGTGTGACTTAATTAACACATTTTTCCCATAGTATTTTTATCTGACAGTGCAAAAATTAATCCATCGCAGATTAAAATTCTGTTTAAAAATTTGTTATTGAACAATAAATTATTGTATGAACAAGAATTTAAATTTTCAATACTTATTTAAACAAACAAGTAAATTAATTACTCGACTAACCCAAATTGGTTATTTAATTAACACATTGATTTGGTCATTCAAGTTAGGGTCTTGGCATTTATTAGTCAAACTTTTTTTTGGTGAACAGACATAAAAGAAAAAAAAAGCAAAAAAAAAAAAATTAAAGCTAAGAACAATGACCAAAGTTACCAATAGTACTCTGCTTTGCTAAAATGTTTGCGACCCTGTTAGGTTCTGAAGAAGCCAAAGAAAATTAGATTGTAATACCACTACTAGTCTTTATGTCAAACGCCTTGTCAAAAAACTGAAATTCGCAATGAGATTGAGGAAAGTTCTATTGATTGACCAGATTATAGGCTTCGATGAAGTTAATTTCACAAACAAGTTTACTGACACTATGCTCTAAAGACAATAAGAGACCATACCATATCACCCACAATTCGAAATGAAGCACACTAATACCCGAGACCTTCCTAGCCAGCACTGCCAGCCACCAACTACCAGCATCATCTCGTAACACAGCCAAAATTAGATCTTCCAGAGTCAATAAAGACACTTTCATCACAATTCACTGTATGGTAATCTTGTTCTGGCCAAACTCACTTGTAGTTCACCAATGTCCTAGGATGGTGGAGAGAAGATGATGACGCTTTCGAAATCTCTTTGGAGAAAAGTCTCGACTTAAAAGCTATATCCAAGAAAGAGTGATCCTCCTTATTGAAGATAAAGATCATTGGATGTAAGACTCTTTCTTAACCAACTATATGCTACAACCCCAGATTAAGTCATACCAATTAGCTCTTTCATAGTCTTTCAAATAGTAAAGAACTATTTTAGACACTACGTTACGACAATGACAAACACCTGATCACTCAAGTCTCCGACAATAACTAAGTTGACAAGTAGGAAGAGCATGATGCACGCCAAGCCAAAAAAGAATTTTTATCTTCTCTGATATGGGCAATTTTCAGATGCAGTTCTAATTTGCATCTCGATTGAAAGGTGAGAGTCTTTCCAATAGCCACATGTAGCCATCCTTGGTTGAATATACTTGGCTGGGAAAGTCTAACCAAGTCCATGCCGGTGTCAGTAGAAGTAGGATTGTGACTAATAATCTCCAATTTCAACCAATTAGGAACTATAGAAGCTATCCTTTGTAGGTTCCAAGAATTGTTAACAATTAAGTCTTCTATGCAAAGGGTTGTATTTAAAATATACACAAAATTCATTTTTCCTCCAACAAAGCCAGTCTTCATCCATCTAGAATATAAAAAATAGTTCAAACAAGGCCCAATGTTCCATCTAAACCCTTCTTGCATTTTATGGACTACTGCCAAAATAACTTTTCAAGTATGAGATTATCTTTTTTCAACTTGAGTGTTGAAGATATCACCACTTCTTAAATATTTATGATGCATAAGTTGGACCCAAGTGAAAGGATTTGCCAAATAAATTTATCCAAGAGAGAGTAATTAACAACCTTAAAATCTCTGAATGCCAAGCTACCATATTTCTTTGGAGTTATCAAAATTCTCCAGTTAACCAAATAAAACCTTCAAGAATTGGTTTTACCATTCCTCACAAATTGACGAACATATTTATTAATATTCATGCACACAGAGGTAAGGAAAAAGGGACGTTTGCATCCTATAGATAGGAATAGAAGAAATTACTGATTTTGCTAAGCAATCCATCGAGCTCAGTTAGGAAAATGCCCTTTCAAAGATGCTATTCGATCCTATATCTTATCTATGACATCTTGACAAGTCGCTTTGGAAGATTTAGCATGGCATAAAAAAACCTCCAAATATTTACCCAAAAAGATAGAAAATCTGATTGAGAAAATGCTCGTAGAAAGCTCTTTTCGCTACCTAGAAACATTGGAAGAACACAAAGCTCGTGGCTTTTTAAAATTAACCCTCATGCCAGAAGCAATACAAAATTTATCCATAGCATTCAACACATTTTGCAACTGTGATTTCTTAGCTTTGCAGAAAAGAATAAAATCATCTACAAACATAAGATGGAAAATATTCGATCCACCTCTCGACACTGCAACGGGTTTCCATTATCCAGAATTCACTAAATGAGATATATAACAACCCAAGAGCTCCATATAAAGGACAAATAGGTAAGGAAACGTATGTTTTTCTTGCCTAAGACCTCTTTTTGGCTGGAAGCTATCACGTCTGTTTCTATTCCATATATCAGAAAGAGGAAAAGATATTACAAACACGTAATAAGCCTGATGGACTGACTTGAAAAACCAAACTGATACTGTGTTAAAAAATCTCCAATTTACTCTATTTTATGCCTTTTCCAAATCAATATTTAACGCAAACTTTGCCCGCTTCATAAAATGCAAGGCCTCCTAAGCTACAATAATATTACTTAGTGTTCCTCTGCTAGGAATATAGCCTACCTAAAGAGGGCCAACAAAATCATGAACGAAAGGCCTCAGACAATTTACTAACACTTTTAGTCATCATCTTGTAAAAAATATTACACAAGCTAATCGATCTGAACTATTTCATGCGGCTAGGATAATCAACCTTTGGAATCAAGACAACAGGAGTATCAAATAAAAAGTGATCAATTGGCCTACCAGCAAACGCATTTGTGACCAAATGGGAAATATCATCACCAATAATACTCCAATACTCTTTGTAGAAGAAGGCCTAAAACCTATCTGACCTAGAGATTTAAAAGAGTTCATATCCATAATAGCTCTCCCCATCTCCTCCTTATCCACTGGCTTAATCAACTCTTTACAAATTTTTTGTGGTAGTTGGCACAGATTTTGGTAACCTATAGCATCTAGCCTCACATCCTCATCAACACAAAACAAAGTCTTAAAAAATATGATGGCTTTATTTTCCATGTCCTTTTATTCAGTAATTCGATGTCCATCATCAAGCAAAAGCCGATACACTTTATTTCTCTTTTTTTGGATCACAGATGCATATGGAAGAATCTGGTGTTTCTATCACCAAAACAAACCCACTGCTCCCTATATTTTTTGAAACAAAAAATATCTTTTTAGAGAAGGAGATTTACATAATCTGCTTGCAGCTCAACCTCTTATTGTCTCAAAGAAATATAATCCATTCTCTCCATCTTCAATTGAATATTAGACAATTGTTTCTCTAATTCTCTCTTTTATCAAAAAATATTTCCAAACACTTCTTTATTAAACAAAATTGCCTCTTCCTGGACTTTAACCATGCAATGCAATGGATTAAGTTATCCATCATTCTAAGCCTTACGAGCAACACACTTGAAGGAGGGATGTATGGTCCAAATAGTTTGAAACCTAAAAGGTTTGTTTTCTACGAACTTGTCAAGCTTTTGACAATGCAAAAGAACCGGACAGTGATTAGACTATAATCTCGTTAAGTTCTCAACATAAGCATAAGGAAACCCCAAGGTCCATGATGTCATAGCTAGCACTCTATCAAGCCGCTTAGCAATATCTCTATTCTCTTGCATATGCCTAAACCATGTATATTTATGCCCTTTAGTTTCAAGATCCAGAAGGCTACAATCTCCAATTATATTTGCAAATTTCTAGGCTCTTATCAACACAAAGTTTCCACCCTTCACTTCTGAGCAAAGCAAAACCTCATTAAAATCACCAATAGTAATCAAAGGATTGATATAAGTATGAGCAAATTCTAGCAAAAAATATCAAACCTCTTTTCTCCTACTAGACACAAGACTAGCATATACCGCTGCACAAGTCTAAATAAACGTTTCCTGAGCAATTCCAAAACAAACAACCTGAGAATAAGACTAAAGCATTCTACATCTGACACCTTGATAAGAAGAAAGAACCAAAATATCCTTGGTCAATATGAATAGGTTCATAACTAAGCCTATGCTAGAAATGCATTCTTTGAAAAGCATAATGAGTTTTCAAAATGACAAAAATAGATGGTTTATACGACTTAATTAACTACTTAATATTAGGGATGACAAAACTCC
>NC_029781.3:19383763-19401954 GCF_000817695.3 Arachis duranensis
AGCGACAACGTAAATGGGAGACAAAATTACTTAAACATCTTTAATAGTTTATTTCTCACTCTTGTTTTTTAGTCATTTCACATCTCATATATATATAGAAAGTGAGAAATCCTAATTCTCACTCATTAGCGCTGTGCCTCACCCAATCACCCCTAAGCCCTCGCCACTCTCCCTTCTCTATTCCTTCCATCATTGATTCCTCTTTGTAGTTAGCCAGCCACCCCTCGTCACTCTCCCTACCCAACGTGTCATCCCCCTCACCGCGCCATCATCGGGCACCGTGGTGCTCTCTCTCTCTCGCCACAGTGTTCTCTCTCTCGGCACTATTTTCTCTCCTCGTGACACTCTCTTTCCTTGCACCATGCCGTTCTCTCTCTCGCACCGCACTATTTTCTACCTTGCCGTCACGTCCCCTCAACTTGTCGAAAGAAGTTGCCGTCGCGTCCCCCCAACTCGTCGAAAGAAGTTGCCGTTGCATCCCCCAACTCGTCGGAAGAAGTTGCCATCGCATCCCCCCACTGTAGCCACCAGTTGTCTGTCCCCTCCTCCTCGAATTTCACTTGACTTCAGGATTGATGCTCTTTTTCTCTCTGTAATCTAATTTGCACTTAGGGTTTGAATTATTTTATGTTTTTCATGCAAGTATGTATATTGATCTGTAGATGTTATCCATTATAGGTTGAACGATTTGGTGTAGGTGTTATCTGTAGAATGTTATTCGTGCAATAATTATGCCTTAGTTTGGGTTTCACTTGTTATTTTTATTTTTGTATGGGATGGATAGTTACAGGTCTACTCCAATGAAAAATAATGATCGGTTAGAACTAACCTAAGGTGATGAGAGTTAAGCAATTGAAGCAAATGTTGAAGAAATACAAGAATGAGGACAAGAAGAAACACAAGAGGGAGGACAAGAAGTCAGTCAAAGCGTACAAAGCAGTCCTAATAAAAAAGGATTAACTTTCGATGCTTGGAAGCATTTTAAGAGGGAGAAAATAAATGAAAAGTGAAATACAATATGTAAATATTGCGAGCGAAAGCTTGGAGGTGACACGAAGCAAGGAACTAAGCATTTGATGATCATATTAGAATTTATTCGATTTATACTGTTAAGGGACCAAAGTAATTAATATTAAAAATAGTGCAACAATCATTGAGTTCAACGAGAACGGGAAGGCCAACAAATATACTTTTGGTTGAAAACTTCACACTTAGTAAATAAGCAGTATGATGAGCACTTATAAGATAGGTTATTAAGGACGAGCACCCTATAACGTTTGTTGAACAAAAGGATTTTCACGGGTTTATGGCTGAGATTCAACCTTTATTCAAATTTTATATAAGAATTACGTTGAAAAGTGATATCATGAAGATGTATGGAGCTGAAAAGGCAAAGATTAAGAAATTGTTGGAAAAAAATTCAAGCCGCATTGTTCTAACTACTAATTAACATGTGAAGTGCTGATTGTAAAAACAAATGTTATATGTCAATTATAAGTCACTTTAATGATGATGATTGGAAATTACAGAGTTGACTTGTAAGGAATTATTTTAATTTATTTGTTCTTAATTGTTTTAAGTATCTTTGTATATTTGAGTTTCAATATCATGATTGTTTATTGTATTTACATTACTTAGGTTTGCAGACGTGCCTATGCCCCATGCTGAGGTTCTTAGTGATACTTTGGTGAATTATTTGTATGATTGAAAAAATTGTCAACTTTAATGGTTGATAATTGTAGTACAAACAATGCTATGATTGATCTCATACTTGATAAGATTTCACCATCTAATTTTATTAAGAGAGGAAAATTTTTCACATGCTTTATTGTAATCACATTGTTAATTTGATTGTAAAAGATGACATGAATGCAATGTATATTTCCATTGAAAAATAAGAGAGAGTGTTTCTTTTTGGGTTGCAACACAGAAAAGGGAAGAAAAATTTAAAGAGGCTTGTAAGCAATTGAATATTAATTGTAGAACTAGTTGGATATTAATTCATCTAATGCTTGCTTCTGCATTGCCATATAGAGAAGTTTTTGAGCATTTAAGACAACGTGAATCTTTGTATAAATGTGTACCATATGATTATGAGTGGGAAATGGCGATTGAACTTGTTGAAAAATTAGAAGTCTTTTTTTGTGTGACTGAGTTGTTCTTTGACATTTTATATCCAACCACAAATTTATATTTTCCAAAGTATGTGAAATGAGATTGACATTGAATGAGTGATTCTTTAGTCCTAATGACATAATTCATAGAATGGCAATAAGTATGATTAATAAGTTTGAAAAATATTGGGATCAAAGTAATAAAATCATAGCTGCGGGAGCTATTTTAGACCTTAGATATAAGATGAAATTATTGAAGTTTTTTTCCTAAAATATATGGATCTCAAAGTGAGAATGAATTGAGCAAGGTCAAGAAAATGATGGAAGAATTAGGGTTAGAAGAAGAACTCTAAATGATGTTGATGGTTCTGCTTCTACTTTAAATATTAGAGATGATGAAGGGCTTTTAAAGAGAGCAAAATTTAGTTTTATCTACTTACAATTTGTAGAAGATACATTTAAAGACTATAACATCTCATTTTTGTTTAATTATGTTTATTATTTAATTATTTGAATTTTAACCTCATAATAAAATATCTAGTTTAAATTTTGAAAATATGAAAATACTAGTTTTAGTGAATTTCTAGCCGACAATAAACAATCTTTTAAGATATAGTCATAATTAATTCTATATTTATGGAATTTGAATGATCTTTAGTTACATGAAAAGTTAAGAAAAATAGATTTATTCTTTAAGTTTAGTACAAAATCAAATTAAAATTAAAATAGGTAGATAAATATATTATAAGTTTATAGTAGAAAATCGCGCTCTAACCAACCATTCTGATATACTAACAGTATTTGGTGAATATTTCAAGCTATGATTATCCGATTGATTTCGTTCAAAATTTGTTTTAAAGCTAACTTAATTCTCTATAAATTTTTAGCTGATTTCTATTTCCAAATTCCAAACGTAGAAAACTTTATAGCGTTTTCAAAGTGACAATTCAGATTGGAGGTTTCACTTAAACGCAAGTTACATTCTCCTAACACAATCTGTACATACATAAGAGCTATTTGAGTCCTTCTTTTGTCATTCTATTCCATTTTTGTATACAAAACATTCTAGGTAATCTATCTTCTCTATATTCTATTATCTCTATAAATTGTCATTCATATACTTTCTCCACTTTATTATAAGAAAAATCATTATCTGTTCTCACTTTCTTACACTTACTCTAAACCCTTTGCCAAACTATTCATAAATTTCACGCATATATTGTTCGAAAAGATATCCTCTCTAAACTACTTTTTTATATGTCCTATCTTAAATATTTTTTAATATGGATGTTAGCATTACATGTCTTGATATAATGTCTCTTTAATTCATATATATCTAACATTATAATAACCATTTTATGTGAATTAAAAAATTGAGAAAATGATCTTTTAGTAAGGAAAGGTGACTCCTAAAGACAAGATATCGGAATGATCCTTCGGTAAGGAAAAGTGATCGATTGAGATGATCCTTCGATAAGGGAAGGTGATCGCCAAATTTTTGGGATAAGAATATTCGGTAAGGGAACGAACACAACTAGAAAATGGATTAATACAGACAAATTTACAGACAGATTTAGTCTTTATTACATATATATTTTGGGTTACTGATGAAATTACCGACGGATTTTGTCCCTCTGTAAAAGCCTCATCAGAAATTATTTACCGACGGATTTTTTTTCCATCGGAAAATTACAGACGGATTTTTACCAGTTACCGACGGATTTTTCCTCTGTAAATTTTCCATCCATTTCCCTGAGACGACGAACTTTCCGACGGATTTTTCGTCTGTAATTATAGACAGATTTTCAGACAGATTTTTCGTCTGTAATTACAGACAGATTTTCAGACGGATTTTCCATCTGTAATTACAAACAGATTTTTTAACGAATTTTTCGTCGGTAATTGGCAGTACATTTTCTGACAGATTTTTCATCTTTAATTTGAACCTTGAAAAATCATCCCACACTCTGAATACAGACAGAAAATCCGTCCGTAAATCCGTCAGTAAGGTAAAATAGAATTTTTTTTAATTTTTCCATTACAAAATAAATACTTTAGATTTGTTTTCTAAATTTACTCCATAAAACACACTGTAAATTGAAAAAAATAAAATCAAAAATCACATAGATAAACATAATATTTATTACATGATACCTATAAAATTGGATGTTATTTTTTAACACCATTATTCAATATCTCACTGTCTCAATAAAAAGATACCCTAAAATTTCTTTTAAACTACAACAGAGAAGAGCAGGACTCTCAACCTAAAATTTAAAACTATTTCCTCATGCTCTCTTTAAAGTTTAAACTCTCCAATCTAATCTGAGTTACATGATTCTTTACTCCATGGCAGACTCTTGTATGGCTGAAACTTGAAAGTATTTGTTCATCTACTTCTTTGATTTATTTGCATTGGACTGAGTATATGTAGTTCCCTGGTGTCAAAAAATAGGACATGGACAGATTTCAGAAGTCTAGCAATGTTTTATAGGATTAAAAAAAGTGAAGGAGGATAACAAAAATACAACTTTAAAACAGAACTGCAAGAGAGAGAGAGAGAGAGAGAGAGAGAGAGAGATACTTGCATGCTCTTGAAGCACATTTAATTTGTTCTACAGGAACACTCATAGCAACTGATTTCTGATTTTTTATGTAACTTCTAGAAAATGTTATAAATGAAAAAAAAGTTGGCTATAAATTTTTCTAGAGCATGCATTAAAAATGCTGTAGGAGACATGGAATCTGATATTGTTGTATATGGCATTGATACAAACCTCGAGCCATTCATCTATTGAAGCATCTGTTGATCTAGTCCCAACTTCAACCTTTGGAGCCCTCTTTGTTTTCTGAGAAAATATTAACATTATCAAAAAGAGTATGAAAGTGGCTTGAGAGATAGACAGAATCATAATCAGGTTCGTTTCTCAATATTATATATGCTTGAACAAAAAAACGTAAAAAAAGCCAATCTATATGACATCTAATACCATCCATGTCAGTTAAAATAGCACAACACTAACACGATCTCTCCAAATAATGAATTAACTTGTGACCTCATGACATATTGCAGCAGTAATTCCTAGTTATTTTTCAAAAAATCCAAGCAGTCTACGCAATATAATTCCTGGTTATTGCTTAATACAAAGATCATCTAATAAATCATCAAAATATATAAAAATTAATTCAATGGGAAAATACATCAGCAAACAGCATCCAAAATGCTGCTATAGAACATACCCTGTGAAGGAATATTGGAACAGTCCCTCTGGTGTCAAGTTTGGTGTCAGGGAACAGTAGAAGACGCCAGTCAGCTTCAACGCATATGCAGCCACTTTCCCCAGTTGGGTCAACACATTAGTAGCTTTGCTGTTGAAGTAATTGATCCAATAAAGTCAAAATAACACCCAAGAATAAAAAAATGAAACGGTTGGAGGGAAGAGCAAGTTACCGTCTTGACTGTCGATGCAAATCCCAATGGAGGAACCTCAATCGATTTTCCCCTTTCATATTTTTGTTGATAGACCTAACAACATTAGCAAACTCGGATCGCAGAATAGTTTCTCGTGGCTTCTTCTCATGTGTCTTGAACAAGAAAAATGAAAATAAAAAAACATTATAGTTTAAAGGTTAGACCAGAACAGAGGGATTGAACCCCAGATCTGCACCACAGAACTTATTTTCATCGGGCTTCCATCACGAGAATCTGCAAGGACTATCTGCTATGTCTAAATATCATTAGCTACTCTTCCCTTTTCATTCACTCCTTGTTTCAGATATCTGCATCACAAGATACAGCAAGCAAGGAATATGTCAAGAAATAAGTAAGATAAAAATGCCAAAATTTACAGGAAAATACCAAGTTTTTGGGTGATAAATCACCCGTTTACATGAATTTCATGGATTGAAGTACTTGGCAGAAACCAGTAAAAAAACCTCAATTAGAAAAATTAAAATATAAACAAAAGCAGATGTATATCTTCAAGGACTGCAAGTGTAAAGAATTGAAACAGAATGTAGCTTTATTATGTGACAAACTCATATAAAGGATTGGAAAAGTACAAACCTTGTCCCAGCATAGTGCTGCGAGCGCCTAGCAATGATAGTCAAGTGAAAATTCCTGCCAGAAATAGAAAGTTTGACCTACACAGCGTGCCATAAATGAACAACTGTCAACAAAAAAATGTATAACCTTTTATGAGGAATAGATATTTCTAGCATTTCTTTCTAGCACTTATAGGAGAGGCTTGATGACACCAATACAGTGATAAAAAATAATGCCTACATTAAATTATCATTTTGTGTGAATACTACTAATCCATGGTTTAATGATTGCAGCATTAACTCTATCATAAAAGGGGAGTCTGTTATGTACCTGTTTAAAAAAGTCATAAACTAAGGCTACTGTCCATGAAGCATTCTGGAGATTATTCCTGACTCCACGAGTCAAAAAATCATTCCAAACAAATAGTGTTTCGTAAAGTGATTGTCCTGTTGTATTATGATCGGTTAAGTTCCTTTGAAGACTAAACATGACATTGTATGAGTAGTTGAAAAAGAAGTCCTTCGTAAGATCCACACTGCACAGAAGCTTCTTGTATCTAAGTCACAAGAGAAGAAGAGTAAAGCCCATTAATAAGATGGATTATTATATGACTAAATAAAAATGAAAACAAATAGTTATAAAATAAAATTGTTAAGCAATTAACTATAACCAACAGTATTGAGAAAAGATACAAAAAGAAACGAAGCCATCTCCTGAGTGAAACCCTGGCAATACCTTATCTCACTCAAAAAGTTACATTTACATCATAACAGCAATGAAGATTGCCCCTGTACATTTGCAGGAAATGAACTAACAATAAATGTATAACATGAAACGGATGATGGAGGTATACACTAAACATGCTACGCGACTTGGAAATCTTGAAGAAGTATTATCATTTCTACTTCAAAAGAGACAATTAGAGAGTACCACAGAAAGATGATAGAGTTGACCTGAGGAAGCCCACATTGTGTGTACACACTGAAGAGAGACAATCAACATATATGGTACAATAAAAAATAAAACAAAAACAAAAACTAAGGAACAGAAAAAGGATATACATGTGTCCCCTTCCATACATATTTAAGGAAAAAAGAAGTTGCACTGCATACCTGGACACCTTTCCAAAGCTTCTGCCTCCTCATGTGTCTTCTTCCAGTCAGGATTCCCCAACCCCAGTCACATAGTCCTTCACATCAAACCTTCGAACATAAAAAATCTAATTTTTAGACACTTATTGCCAAACTAATATAGCAAGAAAATAAGTTTACCGTTAAACCACATGCAACTGCTAAATGATAGAATATAGAATCCAAAAACAAAATATATAGCCAAGCCAAAACACAAGGATATATATATATATATAAAATAACAGGAAGCTTGTAGTTCACATTCACATTAGCTAGAAGCTTATATAAATCATTTTTATAAAAAAGTAAGCTTCAATAAATTAGTACAAAACCAGTACTTCCGTTTGTTTGGCAAAATTATGTGAAAAAGTCTAAACTTTTGAATATTTGAGCTTCATATCACATTGAAAACATCATGATTATCTTGCTAAAATTCTTTGCATTACCACCCACCAAAAAACTAATAACACATTCATTCAAGATTTAAGTTTGATTGGAAAAGCCAGTTGATTGATAAAGGAAAGAGCTATATGAAGCATGCCTGATATTTTATCTCCGGTGTCAATTGAAATTTAACCTGGTTTATCTGCAAAATAAAACAAGCAAAGTAATTGATTATGATTACATATGCACACTCCTGAAAGGGGAAAAAAGAATAAATAAAGCACATAGACACGATGAAATCAATAGAGGTAAGTTGAAGAGTCTAGAGAAGTCTAAAAGGATCAAAATCAGTTAGTGCTTTAAGAGATGTAACTAATATAAGTGTAGAATATCACCTATGCCCCCTGTGGTCTAACTATATACACACACACACACACACACACACACATATTATGAGCTGAGCATTAACTCAGTCATCAATAACAGAATCTAATTCACATATTCTCTTCACTTTCTGTTTCTATCAGAAATGTTACAATGCCATCCAAAAATGATCTGATTATTGATTTACGTGACCAAAAGTAGCAGTAGTATATATCTACTCTATTCTTGTTGAAAATTTGCAGAATCAGTATTGATCTTTCAAATACATGATTCATATATACCTAGTACTGGGAACATGTAGTTTAGGATTTCTTGAGTCCACCAATCATATTTCATGTTCTATCCAATTTTCTATTCCTCATTCACTCAAGGGAAAAGCACAAAGCCTGGCATTCAATTTGAAATCAAGCAAACTAAATACAATATACAGATACCAAATATACAGCATTCTCATAAAGACATCCAAGAATGTAGTGATAAATGACAATCCAAGTGTAATCATAGAGATAGAGAACCAATATAAAAAGAAGCATTATCATACCCGACCATCACTTGTAGGCTTTGTGTAGAGACAAACATACTATGATGTGTAGAGATAAACATATCGCTGATGGCAAAAGTTAGAGAAGAAAGCATTTGTTTGGCCGCAGGAGGTGTAGGCTGAGAAAATGGTAGAAGCTCGAAATTTATCACAAGGAAATTAATATGAGTTCGAGCAAAAATAAGAACAAGTAGTGCGCACGAAAGAGAGCTTAAACACTAACCTTGAGTAGAGGCGTTACAGATCCATCGTTAAGAGTGAAGATATCGGAAATTTAGAAGCAAATTTAGAAGCATAATGTCAATAAGATCTTGAGCTGTAACACTGAATAACAAGCAAATGATTATCAAACAATGAAAGTTGTAAATAATTATCAAATAAATAGCTCAAATTAAATTACAAATTACTTGAACAGAGCATAACAGAATAGATTCAATGTTCGTCCAAGCAAATGATTCAAACGAAAAGCTTCGATTACAGAAAAAAATCATCAAAACCAGAGTAAACCTGCAGATTCGAATGAAGCACAAAAGTAGAGTATGATAAACCTAAAACCGGTACAGAAAAATTGAGCCCTAAGGTTTATCAGGAAGAATAGAATCACAAAATCAGGATGTATATACCTGAAATTTGAGATGGTTACGAGAAGAACTGAGAAAGCGAGATGAAATTAGATGGAAAAAGCGCCAGAGGGAGCAGATGCAATGAGAGCGGCGGCAAAGAGAGCTCTCCGACGATGGGAGTAGATGCGACGAGAACGGCAGCGGAGGGATCTTGTAGGACGCAATAGATGACAGAGAGAGATTGTGTGATGTAAACGGTGGCGGCAGCAGCAACGGCAACGGCCGCAGTGGAAGAAGCAGAAGTAGCAGCTACGGAGAGAAGAAGTAGCTCGTGCCAGGGAGAGAGGAAGAAGTTCGTGTTTGATTTGTGAATGGAGCACGAAACACAGTTTGAATGGGGGCTAACACGGGGAGAGAGAAGGGATAGGTTAGCTTTACATTAATATTTTTCGACGAAAAATTTAAATTACAGACAGATTTTTCGTCTGTAATAATTTAATAAAACGTAGTGTTTTGCCTATTTAATTACAGACGAATTTCCCGTTTGTAACCATTTCTCATGAAAAAAAATTAATTTTTCTGACGGAATTATCGACAGATTTTCTTTTTCGTCTGTAATTTATGTTAATCCATTTTTTTGTTTTCCGACAAAAAAACCCTCTGAAATTCTGTCTGTATTTCTGTGGGATAAAATCCGTCAGAAATTTCTGTCTGTAATAACAAGTTTTTTAGTAGTGGAAGAGGTCGGCTTGACAGCTTTCCGGTTCTTTCATTTCTTCATGAGTTCTCCAACTTATCATGCTTCTTTCTTCATTCCGGTCAGCAAGAAAGTGCTTTCCTTTTATGTAACAAGAAGTCAAGAGAATGTCAAGAGAAACCAAGCCAAGATCCATGTGTTTGCATTATATATGATTTAACATTATAGGGATTTGGTCATAAGTCACATGTGTCATAACATAAGCAAATAAAAAAAATCTAAAAGTCACATAACTCTGACTAACAAAGAGTTTTGAAAATAATAATTGAAAAATATTGCATCATCATTGTTTTTATTTTAAAAGCTCGGAGTGGATGGGGATGGATACGATAACACCATATAGATAAACTATTGAGAAACTTTTTTTTCTCACCCCTCTCTTCGTACCATCTTCAAAAACAATATGGGACAAAACGATATACTGCTCGATTGATCTGAAAAGACCAGTGCATAATTAAGAGTGAGATATCAAGGGCATAGATAAGAAACGTTAAGTATTTACCCAAATTCATGTTAAGGAGAAAGAATAGGTGGTTGTTTTAGTCATTGTTATGCAAATTAAGAGAATTAGAATTTCTTGTGTGTCTTGTTTTTATCTTTATTGAATGACTATAATTGTGGCTATGGTGTTTTCTTTTTAATGATTATTTGATATGAGTAAAGTTTGTCAGTGGTTTTGCCTTTATAGTTCAATACGCCCTTTTTTATGTTAGTATCTCTAAATCCATTTATATTTTTCAACTAGTAACAATTCTAATAAAAACTAGCTATCCATTATTTTTTTATATATAAATTATTTTATATAAAGATTTTATTTTTCAAAAATATTGTAAAGTTTTAATATTAATGACTAATATAATCCAAATGAGACTTAAACCTAGTTTAAAAATATTAGGGTGTTATAAAGACTGTACTGCAAAAACTGAATTGGATATCTATTTAGAAGAGAGTATTATGGTAGATAAAACAAATAAAAATTTGACATTTTAGACTACTGAAAAAATATCAAAGTGTAATATCCAACTTTACAAAAGATTTAAAGAGATCTTTTAACCATTCTAATTTTTACTATTGTCTCAAAGTCCACTTTTAGTACTGGTGGTCGAATTATACATCCACATCGTAATAGGCTGCATTATGAACTTGTTGAGGTATTGTTGTACACTCAGCATTGGATACACTCTTCAGGTAAAAGTATTAATAACTCAAGCCTTTATTTGTTATCAAAGTTCAATTTCATATCAAATTTAACTCTTGTGAATTGTTGATTGATATAATAAAGGTAAATTAGGGTAAAAAATTTCAAGTCTTGGAACTTTGAGATGGATATGGAAGATTTATGGGTTTAGGTAAATTTTTTTATGTTAATTTTTTATTTAATATAGGGTATCTTTATTTATGATGTATGTTAACATATTTATGTCTTGTGTTATTTTAGCAGAGAATATGGAGTTGTTTGTCAAAAATTGTACGTTGGTAAAGAAAAATATTTGATGTTGAAGATGATGTTGAAGACTTCATTTTATGTTCTTTTTTAGATTGGAAGTTACATTTTAAGATTTTGTTTTATATACTATGATTATGGTGTGTTATTTTATATTTTTGGATTTGTAATGTTGGACAAAATATATTTGTGTGTTATAATAATATTTTGTAATTTTTAAAATTTTTTTTTGAATTTTTCATTAGAACTTTCATATAAAACATAAATATAGGGAGCCAAGAAATAGGGCCCCGCGGAGAACGTGAAAAATATGAAGAATGAGAATGAAGGTAAATATTTTTCCATGGCAAGATCAGAGTGAAAATCTAGATTCGAAGACAGGTAGCAGAGAGGCATCCCCCTCTCTCGCCTTGCCCTGTTGCCATCCAGCCCATCCATACTTCGCATGCATACAAGCTAATTTACTACTAGCTCTTTTTACATTCCAAGAAATAATATTGTTTAAATTCATTAAAATACATAATCTATAATGGAGACCACCCTTGTCATTTATTGTTAACCTCCACATTGATCATAATTTGTTACTAATTGTTGTATGGCTCATTTTTTTTGAGAATTTTGATAACTATTGTATCTAAATATGGAGCAACAAAGACAATCTATCCTTCTTCAGAAACTATCATCTTAGGAGGTTCCTTATCTCTTTACTTGCTTTTGACCTTGACCAAGCGTTCACTCACTAAAAAAAAGATCCTTGGTCACGATTTGATATATGTCTGGTCTAAACCTAAATAGAATCACCATCATCTCTATAACTAGCCTCCTTAACACTTAATGCATCTCTTCTCTCACTCTCTCCCTTATTTCGTCCACCGGACTCACCGACCACCTCACTAGATTTTACCGTAACACACTCGTCTCCACTCTCACCTCCAGTCTCTCTCATCATTAATTTTGGCTTTCACTTTACATAGTTATTGAATGATAAAATTTAAAATAATAATATTTTACTTTTATTATTATTCAAAATTTACTATCGTAGTTTATGCGAATAGAATGTATATACGTATTATTATTATTCTAACAAATTATTCATTTGGATTTCAAATAGCCAACTGACAAGCTAAGCTCCCTTAATAGTATCATAAATCAAATGCGTCATAATTACACAATTAAATTAAAATGATTTAATGCTTAAAATGGTTTCAAAAAATTAATTTGGTTTGTTGAAGAATTGACATTTTAGTCTAGTATTAGAGATATAATAATTCATGTTGTCTTTTTCTATCAGTTTAAGTTTTTGAGATGAGTGATTTCATATGGTATTAGAACACTATGTCTAAAAGGTTTAGAATTTGATCCTTGGTGAACCCAAAAAGTAAAAAAAAAGTATAAGACAAAAAATAAAAGAAAAAAAGTCTATACAAAAATCAAACAAACCCAAAAGAAGTTCTTGCTTGAGAGAGAGTGTTAGAGATATAACTCATGGAAATGCTAAAACTTGAGAAGGGGGTTGAATCAAGTTGAATTCAGAAGTGAACTTTTTTTACTCTATTTTTTGCGAAAGCTAATTTTGCAGGAGATTTTTTTCTTTGTCTCTAAAATCAGAAAGAATCAGAGAATGGGAGAAGAGAATGAGGCCAGCATGTATCTTGGTTCAGTTTTCTAGTGTCATAAAACCTACATCCAATCTCCACCACAACTATAGTGGAATTTTCACTATAATCAACCAGATTACATACACCAATACCAATGAATTACAATCCTAATTCATCTAGTATCAAATTCTAAGCTTATACCCAAACCTAACTACCACCAAGTGCTATCCCAACTTGACAAAGGGGAACCTACTAGTTCAATCAGCCACCAAGTGCTATCCTAACTTGGCAAGGAAAACTAAACCTTAGTTAAACAAAACCAAATCACACAGAAACTGTATTGGCTTTTTCATGCATCTCTCTTGCCTCTTCTCTCATGACTTTTTCATATTTTTATACTCACAATAACAAGAATTTTTCTCAATTACAGAAAGATAATATTAGATAACCATAACACTAAAATTTTGAATGAAGCTCAAGGTTGAAGGAAAATGATTTCTTCTCAAGTGTGAGGAATGATGCTCTAACGGCACTCTCTTTTCCCTGTCTTCAAAGGATGTTGTGTAGACCACTTTATAGGATGATACTTGCTCTTGAAATTCCCTAACTTCCTCTTGATTTTGCCCATTGAAGTTGTCTCTATTGGCATGCAATATTTTTCCATTTTGCTCCACTGTTTCCTTTGTCTGAGGAGCTACTCCACTTCATTTGCAACTCTTGTATTTGTTGCACTATCTCTTCGCTGTTCTTAAGGTTTCTTCTTTTGCTTTTGCATGTTGCATTTGCTCTTCCACCTTTTGAATTTTTGCTTTACTGATGTCCTTAGAGTAGTGGTATTATTTTTGTGTTTTGTTGCTTTTTTAGAACACTAACTGTCCTATAATAGTGTCAAATGTCCCTTTACCTTTTCTTCTTTTATTCCAAGCATCAATGTTTAAGAACCCTCTCTCTTGGCTTGTATTTTCTGAACGGTGCTTACTAGGTATATTGGTCTGGAACCTTGAGTTAGTGCATCGAAAATGTGCTGAAACAACATGGATTTGAACTGAGAAGTGAAACACTGGATCTGCACTACTAACACACACATTAAACCAAATTTAAACTTTTAATCCAATGAATGTTTATCATCATATATATGTCCCAAAATCAATTTTTACTCAACATTAATCATTCATGTTATCTTTACCTATCAACTTAACTTTTTGAAATAAATAATTTTCATGAAATCTGGTCATTTTGAAATAGAATCACATATATTTATTCTTTTGTTGTCATTTAACTTCTCGATTATTGATGCCAAAATCTATGCTAATATGACTGGTTAATATAATTAACACCTAGACCAACATAAAAGATTACTCTAACTAAATATGTTTAAAAAATAACTAACTTAAATTAGTCTAGTGGTTACCTCACTAATTCATTTAAATAAATATTGGAAGTTTGTACATACAACAATTTATTAAAACAACAAAATCAAACTCTAATCCGCAACAAATTAATACTTAAAAAATACCGTAAAAAAATCATGAATAATTTAATTCTAAATATTTTTAATCATACAGGTATTCATAAAAATTCAACCATCAATTAATCATGATATATAGATACACATTTATTATTTAGATGTTAGCAATAATACACAAACAATTTGTAAACTAAGTGACAATTAGAAAATTATTTACTAGAAGATTCTAGAAGTAGTTAGTAACCTTTCAGTTAGCTAATCAGTTACACCTACATCTATATATACAGCTGTCTCACTTGTAAAAGTTTAAAGAAAAATTCATGCTTCTCACAATTCAGATCCATCTTCTCTTTCTCTCTGCTTCACCTTCATCATCTTTAGCATGATACCTTACATGGTATCAGAGCTTCAGATCCATGGAGACAGCGTCTCAGTTCACCACCAACGCACCAATGAATGTGACAAACCAGAATGTATTTGCTGTATTTTCTACAAATAAACTCAATGAAAACAACCTCAAAGCTTGGAAGAAGCAAGCCCTTGCGTGCATCAAAGTTAACAAGTTGCAGAATCACCTAAACCCTACAAAGATTCTAACAAAGTTCAACTCAAAATCAGATCGCATAAATGAAAATGAAAGTCAAGAATATGCAGAATGAAAAGTTCAAGATCAATGGCTAGTCGCCTGGTTAATTGCATCAATGGAGCCAAGTTTTGTCAATAGGTTATCGAATGTGAGTATGCATATCAGATCTGGATGACATTAGAAGAATATTTTGCAGCAAGAGTTAAAGCAAGAATCAAACAATTAAAGACTCAGCTAAGAACACTCAAGAAGCACAATTCAACAGTAATGGAGTATAGGTCAAAGATCAATTAGGTAGCAGATTCACTGAAAGCTCTAGGAGCACCATTCTCTAGAGAAGAATTCATCGAAGCAACCCTAGCAGGCCTTGGTGAAGAATACAACACTTTTGTCACTGTTGCAACAACAAGAATCGATCACACCACTAAAAGCGAGCTTGAAACATAGGTTTTGACTAAGGAAGAGCTAATTGAAAGGTTCAGGAAAACAGAGTTGGGATCAATGCAAGTAAACATAGCTCAAAGCAATGAAATTCAAGAAGGTTCCCAAAGAAGAGGCTACAACACCTACAACAGCAAAGGAGGCTTCAGAGGCACCAGAGGCAGAGGACAGTTCAAAGGGGGAGGTGGACGTTCCTCGTGGTGGCAAGGCAGCCAACCAAAATGTCAACTCTGTGGCAAGATCGGACACACAGTTGTTCAATGTTACCACTGCTTCGATCAAGAATTTATGAATCCCCACCTTCAACCCCTAAACACAGCCCAGCCACCATCCATTGCTTTCCACAAAAACCCAAGTCCAAGACCCTCTCCACAGCAACAACAGTCTCCAAACACACTACAGTCCAACCCTTTCAATCCCCAAGCGCTCCTCACTATGCCCTCACCAGTACCAAACACTGTGTGGTACCCTGATTCGGGAGCCTCACATCACACCACCTATAATGCAAGGAACATGGCCACTGAAACAGATTATGAAGGCACATAGCAGGTTTTTGGAGGTAATGGCCAAGGTATGACAATTAGGCATATTGGAAGTACATTAATGCATGCATCATTTCCAAACAAACCCTTTCAGTTACAAAACTTGCTTCATGTCCATACCATCTCTAAAAATTTAGTAAGTGTAGCTAAGTTTGCATTAGACAATTGTGTCTTTTTTGAATTCTGGCATTACTTGTGTAATGTCAAATGCCAGATCTCCAAGAAAATCCTCTTCTAAGGACTACTTAAAGATGGGCTATACAAATTTGAGGGAGTTCAAATTATTCCAAGAACTCTCAGCCCCAATAAACACAACATTACAAAACCAACCTGCTATAGCACCATCACCCTCACTAATACTAAACCAGACCATACAACTACTAACCTAAAACAGCCCCCCACCACAAAATTCAACCCACCCACACTCACCATACCACAAACTAAATCTGCACCCTCTATTACAGAAACACAAGATAAGCCCCTTACCAGTAACACAACACCTCAGTCCTTGATTACACCAGCACAGTCACACAACAAGTCCTCAAGCAATACATAAAAAGTTCAGTAGTCAACCAAGAACACAAAGTCCCATTCTACCAGTGTCTTATCCCCTGCCAATGAAAATGTAAAAAGGCCAACCACGAATACAAGTCTATCAAATGCAAATGCACTAATTGATTGTAACAATAAGAGTTCTACTGCACAATTGTGGCATGGAAAACTAGGCCACCCATCTGACAAAGTTACCTCTATTGTAATGAAGCAGTGTAATGTCATTGACAATAATTCAGTCAATAAAAACAGTCTTGAATCCTCATTACCTTCATTATGTCATGCATGTTGCATTAGTAAAATTCATCAATTACCTCATTTTGACTCTCTTACCAGCTATGCACCTTTAGATCTAGTTTTCTCTGATCTCTGTGGTCTTGCACCTGTGTATACTAGAATTGGCTGCAGGTACTACATCTGTTTCATTGATGCAAGCACCAGATACTCCAGCATCTACTTGCTACAAACAAAAAGCCAAGCCTTTATTGCTTTTTAAAAATACAAAGTTGTAGTTGAACTTAAAACTGGACTGAAAATAAAAGCCCTACAAATTGACAATGAAAGAGAATACCTCTCAGTAGCATTCACTCAATTTCTTGAAACCAATGGTACACAACACATGCTTACATGTCCCTACTCGCACCAACAAAATGGAAAAATAGAGAGAAAGCATATGCACATAATAGAAACTACTTTAACCCTCCTAGCCCGAGTAACCATTCCCTTAACCTTCTGGGGTGAAGAAGCTCTCTCAGCTACCTATCTCATCAACCTGCTCCCAAACCCAAACCTGAACAATATCTCACCTTATGAAGCCCTCACCCAAAACAAACCAGATTACTCCTTCCTAAATCCTGTCAAGGTTGTTGAGTCCTAACTCTGTGAAAACCTCTATCATTACGAGCCTATGTTTTTGCGTTTTTATTTTCGTCTGTTTTGCTTTTATTTTTCATTTTTTTTTAGTTTAGTTTCATCTTATATTTATTATTGAGTCTTGTTCTTAATTCATAATTAATAAAATTGAAATTTTATGCCTTAAAGATATGAATGTCCTATGAATCCATCACCTCTCTTAAATGAAAAATGCTTTAATCACAAAAGAACAAGAAGTACAGGATTTCGAAATTTATCATTGAAACTAGTTGAATTAGTTTGATGTGGTGACAATACTTTTTGCTTTCTGAATGAATGCTTGAACAGTGCATATGTCTCTTGAATTTGTTATTTTGAGAATGTTAAAAAAATTGTTGGCTCTTGAAAGAAGGAAGAAAAAGAGAACTGTTATTGAGGATCTAAAAATCATTAGATTGATTCTTGAAGCAAGAAAAAGCAGTGAACAAAAAAAAATTTTCGAAAAAAAAAGAAATAAAGAAAGAAAAAAAAAGAGAGAAAGAAATAAAGTTGTGATCCAAGGCAACAAGAGTGTGCTTAAGAACCTTGGACACCTCTAATTGGGGACTTTAGCAAAGCTGAGTCACAATCTGAAAAGGTTCACCCAATTATGTGTCTGTGGCATGTATGTATCCGGTGGTAATACTGGAAGACAGAGTGCTTTGGGCCACAGCCAAGACTCATACACTAGCTATGTTCAAGAATCATTATGCTCAACTAAGAGAATCAATAACACTATCTGAGTTCTGAG
>NC_029781.3:19402054-19402304 GCF_000817695.3 Arachis duranensis
GGACTTTACTATGAGTTTGTGTGTTTTTCTGTGATTTCAGGTATTTTCTGGCTGAAATTGAGGGTCCTGAGCAAAAATCTGATTCCGAGACTGAAAAGGGCTGCAAATGCTATTGGATTCTGACCTCCCTGCACTCGAAGTGGATTTTCTGGAGCTACAGAAGCCCAAATGGCGCTCTCTCAACGGCATTGGAAAGTAGACATCCTGGGCTTTCCAGCAATATATGATAGTCCATACTTTGCCCAAGATT
>NC_029781.3:19402513-19413010 GCF_000817695.3 Arachis duranensis
AAGTGGACCCAGAAGTGGATTTTTACGTCATTTACTCATTTCTGTACACCCTAGGCTACTAGTTTACTATTAATAGGATCTTTGGACATTGTATCAGGACCTTATGACCGGATGACACTTTACACGTTTTCTTTGTGTATTTTCCACGGCATGAGTCTCTAAACCCCATGGTTGGGGGTGAGGAGCTCTGCTGTGTCCTGATGGATTAATGCAATTACTACTGTTTCTTATTCAATCATGCTTGCTTCCATTCCAAGATAATACTTGTTCTTAATCCGGATGAATGTGATGATCCGTGACAATCATCATCATTCTCAACTATGAACGCGGAGAACCGACAGATGAATTCCGCTATGCTGTGACAGAGCATATGCAATCGCTTTCACTGAGAGGATGGGAGGTAGCCATTGACAACGATGAAACCCTACATATAGCTTGCCATGGAAGGAGACTTGCGTGTTTGAAGAAGAAGACAGTAGGAAAGCAGAGATTCAGAAGATGGAGCATCTCCAAACCTCAACCTATTCTCCATTACTGCAAATCAAGTAATCATTTCATGCTCTTTTGCTTTTCACAATCAATCCTGATAATTTCTGATATCCTGACTAAGATTTACAAGATAACCATAGCTTGCTTCAAGCCGACAATCTCCGTGGGATCGACCCTTACTCGCGTAAGGTATTACTTGGACCCAGTACACTTGCTGGTTAGTTGTGCGGGATTGCAAAAGTGTGATTGCAATTTCGTGCACCAGAAGCCCTCACCCAAAACAAACCAGATTACTCCTTCCTAAATCCTTTCGGCTACACTTGCTATCCATTCCTCAGACCATACAATCAAACAAAGTTCAACCATCGATCCCAAAAGTGCATCTTCCTTGGCTACGCTCTTAATCACAAGGGATACATTTGCCTCTTCCCAAATAACAAAGAATTCATCTCTAGAGATGTAATTTTCAATGAACATGAATTTTTCTACAATGAAATTTTCCCTTCCCAAACCATTACCAGCCCAGCACCCCCTCAAACCATCCCTCACCTCTCATCTATCTCCCCACACCTGCTACTCCAGCAGTACCACCTACTAATCTAGCAGCCCCTCATCCCTCACCACAACCATCTCCACCCAATCTACCCCCACTCAAACCGTAACCCCTAATCCTCAATTACCATTGTATACATTACATGATACTTTCAATATAGTTAATTCCATACCTGAAACATTACCTGATTTGCCTGTTTCTGTACCTCACAATTCTGATTTTGCAACTGCTATTTCTGATGCCTCTGTGACTACTAATGCCTTTGCCAGTAGTTTTTCACTCAATGCAAGTACTCTCTAGTCAGGACGACTTGAGATTATACTGCCACTTCCTCCCTCTGCTCCAGCGAATCACTATCCTATGCAAACATGCAGTAAGACAGGAAATCTTAAACCCAGGACCTATGCTGTAGTCCTCTCTGCCCCTACCCCTGCCCCTGACCTCACTGAGCCTTACCTACCTCTACACAACAGGCACTAGCCTGTCCCTACTGGAAGCAAGCCATAGAAGAGAAATTTGATGTCCTGATGACCAACAGCACCTGGCAGCTGGTTCCCAGGCCTCCCCTCAACACTGACCCAATGATTGGCTCCAAATGGGTATTTCGCATTAAGAGACACCCAAATGGCACCATTCAGAAGTACAAAGCTTGCCTTATTGCAAAGGGGTTTCACCAACGAGAAGGGGTCAACTATGACCAAGTCTTCAGCCCAGTTGTTCGTCCGCCCACAATCCGCATCATTCTCAGCTTGGCACTTTCCAAGGGCTGGTCAATTCGGCAATTCGACTTCAACAATGCGTTTCTCAATGGGGACTTGCATGAAACCGTTTTCATGTCTCAGCCTGAAGGGTTCACCTTTCTCGACCAACCCCACCAAGTCTACAAGCTCCAGAGATCCCTATAAGGCTTGAAGCAAGCTCCCTGCGCATGGTTCATAAAGCTCACTGACACCCTCAAGCAATTTGGTTTCACAAATACCAAATCAAATACATCTCTCTTCACTAGATTCTCTTCCTCTTCTGTGATGTATATTCTGGTGTATGTGAATGACATTTTGGTCACTGGGAGCTCTCAAGATGAAATCTCCAATCTCATTACTCAATTGAATGCTGTGTTTGATCTCAAGGATTTGGGAAAAATGAATTATTTCTTGGGAATTGAGGCTGTGAAACTAAATGACAGTGAAATGATCATATGTCAAACTAAATACATTCAGAATTTATTAAGCAAACAGGAATGCGGGATGCCAAGGCAGTCCCAACCCCAATGGTGTCCAGTCTCAAACTGTCAGCCCATGGTGAGGATGTTCACCAAAACCCAACCCTGTACAGATTTATAGTGGAAAGCCTACAATATGCTACAATTATTAGACCTAAAATCACCTTTTCTATAAACAAAGTATCCCAGTTCATGCATACCTCTTTGCAAAGCCACTGGAAAGCAATCAAATGAATTTTACGATACCTGGCTGGAACAATAAACTATGGCCTCAGGTTCCAAAAAGTCGATGAATGTCGAATCTATGGCTTTAGCGGCTCAAATTGGGGCAGTGACATTGATGACAGAAAGTCTATAAGTGGCTTCTGTATATTCCTAGGACCAAATCTAGTCCCATGGTCAAGCAGAAAACAAACGGCAGTCTCAAAAAACTCCACAGAAGCAGAGTATCGAGGATTAGCTGCTGGCCTAACTAAAATCATCTGGATCCAAAAGTTACTGAGTGAGATGAAAATCCAATGCTCCACCACACCAAACTTCTACTGTGACAGTCAGAGTGTAGTCTTAATGGCTGCAAATTCATTTCTCTACAACAAGAGCAAACATTTTGAACTGGACCTTTATTTTGTAAGAGACCATGTTGCCCAAAAGAAAATCAACATCCTGCACATTCTTCCTCAAGACCAAATAGTTGACAGTTTCACAAAATCTGTCTCCAGCCTCATCTTTCATAAATTCAGAACCAAGTTCAGAATCACAGAAAGAGTGCAAGCCAACAGAATCTCAAAAGATTTCAGCAAACAAAACAATAGGGTTAATGTTAGCAGTAATACATAAGTAATTTGTAAACTAAGTGACAATTAGAAACTTAGTTACTAGAAAATCCTGGAAGCAGTTAGTTACCTTTCAATTAACTAATCAATTACACCTACATCTATATATGCAGCTGTCTCACTTGTAAAACTTCAAAAAAAAATTTACACTTCTCACAATTTAGATCCATCTTTTTTTTCTCTCTGCTTCACCTTCATCATCTTTAGCCTGATACCTTACAAGGATTAAGGTTGATTATGTATTATGGCATATTCGATTTCATGTTATTATCAAATTTAATTATTTTAATCGACGATTAATTTGTTAAAAAAATTGTATAAAAAATATAATATCTACAAATACATTATGCTAACTAATTTTTGGTATTTATAAACATTTTAATTTTTTTTATTTAACTAGAACTTAAGACAATAATTAAAAATATACGTCAATAAAGTTTATCATTTTCCTTTCAATGATAACAAACGAGTGAGTAGATGAAGCCGATGAACCATCCATCACGCCAAAGAAGAATAATAAGTTAATAACACTACTAAATATTTCCAATTTGGTATAAGAGATATTTTTTTATCGGCAAGTAGACAAATGTCTTCTATTTATGCTTAATTGGACTTCACGTCTTGGTACAATAATACACTAGTGAGAAAATTTTGGTATAACTCATATTTAATATTCATGTTGATACTAAACATATTTTATATATAAATTAAATCTTTATTATTGGAGAGAGAAATAAACATATATATATAATTTATAAAAATAAAAATGAACTTATATGCTAAAAAGATAGACATTTATTATCCAAAGAAATAAATATACAAAATTATTAAAAAATAAAACTAATTTTTTTTATAAATTACTTTTGTTATTATTTTTTTCGCCTGGATGTGTTATTTTTTTTAATGGTTACTTTTCCGTATAAAATGTGTTTGCTATTAAAGTGGATCATGTGCATGTAGCAAATGTCTAAACTAATAGGCGGCTACCTCTTAAATTAAATTATTCAATGTTCTTTCTAGTCTAAAAATTCTCAGTTGATTATTGTTCCTACAAGGTTCTTATGATTAAGGAAATTAAATGCTTGTTAAATTGAATTCACGATTCAAAGTTTACCTTTACGTGGTTTTGATAAGTGATTGACAACATTAGCTTGCTAATAATAAGATCATGCATATATGTCAAGATCCTTTCTTTCATATTATCGTCAAAAAATAAGAAAACTATCAAAGAATAAGAAAAAAAAAGATTTTGTATTTTTTAATTGATTGAATTGTAAACTATGAAGATAAAATTAAATATATATAGAGTATTGGTTTATAAAAGATAAAAATAAATAAAAATAAAATTAAAATAAATAAAGATAAGATAAAATAAAATAATAAAGACTAAAATTGTATCTGAATTTGTTGAACTGAATTTATGAATCGCAAAATTTTTTTATTATTGTTATGTACAAAAGTGAAAAAGTAGTTTAATAAAAGATAAGACTAAGAGCATATATATCATATCATATATCAATTTGTTGTAAGAATGCATGACAATATATATAGTTACTTGCTTCATATATAGTTATTTAAATCATTGATTTGTATTTCAATTCAGATTCCTTAATTACCCGAAATCATGATTATTTGAGGTTTCATGTGAGTTAAAACTCACATAGAAATGTGCATGTGAATACAAAATCATGGTTAAAATATAGTTTTTTTTTTAATCTTAATTATTTAATCAGGAGTTGGATATAAAACAGATAAAATTAATAAAAATTCGCAAAAATCATAGCTCGCTAACTATGATATCACATAGGACATAGGTTACTCTTAGCTTCCACAAATTCTTACACCAAGACTAACTATATATGCTATATTAACCATTAATAAAAAAGGTAGTTCGATGCACAAATATTCTATGTTAATGCAAAATCCAAAAAGCATATTAGGAAAATTAAACCAACTACTAAAACATTGGGATTAGACCACAGTAATGGAAGAATGGCAAAAACAAATGTAGAAGAAACCAGATAATTGAACTCCATTAATCATATGTACATATATATGCATCTACATCATGATCACCTTCAACCATCTCCATCCATCCAGAAAAAAAAAATCCCATTAATAATTCCCAGTACAGGCATGTCTCCTATCTCAGAGATCCATGATCTTAAATTGCAGTTGCGATTTCGCTGATGAGATGTCCAAAATAGGAAAGGCAAAATATATTTAACAATTGTCATTAAAATCAGATTCCGGAGTTTGCGGATCGGTGTTACGCACTGCAATTTAAAACCATGACTTGATCCAAACCCGTGTTAAAAACTTCCTTTCAGTTATCTTTTTGTAAGGTTGAAAGTTGAAGATGGTAATGCCCGTAATACACGTTTCCTTGATACTAAAGAAAATAAGAAATGAGAGAGAGAGAGAGAGAGAGAGAGAGAGAGAGAGAGAGAGAGGTGATCTGAGCGAGAGAATGCAAGTTGCAACGAACGATGGTGTCGACGAACACGCAAGTCTCTTCCTTCGTGTTCCCCGGCGGCACGTCCACCACATACGACTCCACCACCAACGTCCCCTTGCCGCCCTCCACGGCGTGCAGCGTTGTCACCGACCGGTAGTTCCTCAACCGGTGGTCCCCACCGACCACACTGAAACTGATGACGTGGCGCTCGTCGTCCAGTATCTCCAGCCTCTCCGTGCTTGACACCGCCGGCAACCCCGACACCACGCGCACCTCCCTCACTGTGCCCACACGCATGGGAGTCTCGCCTCCGATGACGTGGCAGCTCTTCACGAAGTTCTTGTACCCCTGCGGGTTGTCGAAGCGCCGTACTACCTCCCACACCGTAGACACGGGCGCCTCTATCGCCTGCGTCATGACGGAACAACACTGGTTGGAACCAACCAGGTGCGCGTGGTGATGCAACGCGACATCAGAGCCGCTGGATAACGGAAGTGGAACCGCCGCTAACGGCTGCCTAGGACAGTTTAAACCGTTAGCAATAATTGCGGTTGCGGTTGTGGTTGCGGTGAAGTTGAATCGATCTAGTTGAAGAGAAGAAGGCATTTTCTCTTTTATTTTTTTTTTCGCTTTTTAAATGTTTAATTTTTGATATGTAAATGATATATGTCTGTTTTTGTTGTGAGTGTTTTTCAGATTGTGTTGGAATGGTGATAGGATATATATGAGGGTGTTGGAGACGGCAAGGATGGGAAATTAATTAGAGAGAGTATTTTTGAAGTGCAAGTTGCATTAGTTTTGTGTTTGCATTGGAGGAGTGGTTTTTATTGATGAGTAGATAGAAAGAGGGGAGGTTAGAAGGTGGTTGTTATTTGAAAGGAAATTTGATTTGGTTGCATAAGAAAGGGGAATTGAAGTGCATGTCATGAGATGCTTACGCTAAGCACAGGGGGGTTGCATTGCAGTTGCAACTTGCAAGTGGATCCTCAACTTGCCCGTACTCTATTTCTCTATTCTGTATTTGGACTCGGTTTTTTCAATGCACAATAGTAACCTGCTGTAACCACCCTTTTCTTTTTTTTTTTTCTTTTAAATATATATTTTCTCATCAAACTTTATGCAATTTGCCTCATTCCATCCATTCTATATTATTATTTGGAAATTATTTAATAAGTAGGAAATTTTGTAGAATGCTTACCAAACTTATATTATGTGGCGAGATATGACTAGGGAAATTTTATTCTAGATTTTAATCATTTATATAGTTTATAATATTTTTTCTAGCTGCTCAAACTACGCTACGTATATATGTGACAATTAATTCGGAAATACTAATGCCAAATGCTAACTACTAAATCGATAGTCAAAAATTTAAAAATTGATAAAAATAATTCTAAAAATAATTTTTTATTTTATATTTAACATAACGATTAAAACTGTTATTTTTATCTGATAAAAAGTCCATTTTTATCATTTAAAGTGACGGATAAAATTATTGTTTTTACCAATTAAAAAGGCAATTTTTACTTATTTTAAAACTGCAATTTTTATCGTTATTTTTATTTAATTGAAATGATAATTTTAATTATTATTTTTATCTAATTAAAATAATAATTTTATGCTATTTTCTACCGTATTAAAATAATAATTTTTGCTTGTTTAAAATAACACCTAAAACTGTCATTTTGAAAATATTAAACCAACAAGTTTTTGTTTAAAATTTTATAATAATTAAAAATCATAAACCATAAACAAAACATCAAATAAGATATAATTTTATAATTCATACATGATATAAAAAATTAAAAGTCATAAGCCATAAATAAAGTAACAAACATAACATATAATTTTTCGATAATACATGTTTTAACATATAATTACTAAACATAAAGTCTTCATAAAAAAGATCACGTTTTTTTATTACTTATTTTAGAAGATCTACTTTTTAACTCCCTTTAAAGTGTAACCTCGCTCTCTTTGTACAATTTCTACGACAAAAGTATAATAAATATCAAGATTAGCCAATAAATATATTAAACAACATAAGATAATTTTGTTAGTCTTAATGTGAGAATTTAAATCATAAAAAAGAAAAAAATAAAAAAAGATAAAATAAAAAATTGAAAATTATTATTCCGTGTGTTACCTGAAACGTTGATATAGATTTGAACGTGAGGTCTAGATCTCTTTGTATGGCAGTATTCGACTTGTTAATGCCGAGGTGTCACCTGTCCGAGTTCTTTGTGAGGAGGTGGGGGATGATACCTGCAAAAGACTCCGATACTTAAGTTAGTAAGAACTTTAGGCAGATTTTTAGTAGATTAGAATGTTGATGAGTTTGGAAAACTCTTATTAAATTTTGATGATGAACAAACATTATTAAAATATTAAATTACAAAATTATTAATTTGATCTTAATTCATATTTGCTTAATTAATAATTTTGTTGTGCAGATTTTACCTTGGGCCGGAAAACAAAGATGTTGCTAGCCCAAAATTAAAAATCAGCATTGCTATATGAGGCTGAATTATTAAATGGGCCAGAATAAACATTATTGTTGCAAGCCCAAACAAATGCTTTCTTATGTGCTCTATGCTTGATCCGAAATCAATTGTATCAGGAAAGCAAATGTTAATCAATTGGGCCAGATTTAAAGATTATTGCAACTAAGCCCAATTCCCTTTGAAAAGAAAGTTCCTCATGCTTTGACCGAACCCAAGAAGCAAAGAAAAATGGTTCAATGCTTCCAACGGATTCCATTCCTCACTTTGGATGGAATTCAAATTTAATTTAATGCATTGGAAACATAAGAAAGAGAGAGAAGATTGATTTGATGGCTATTTTGACTATGCACGCCACTCTAAGAGAAGTAAAAGCAAGCTATTCTCAAATTAATGTGTTTAACCACTCTACATTGCTTTTCTTCAGATTCTTTAATTCTCTCTCATCTCTTTCTTCTTCTTTCTTCGGTCCTTGTCCAGGAAACAATGGAAGAAATGTTCTTCAACCAAGAAAAGGAAGAAGCTGCATGCATCAAGACTATCAAGCTAATGATGGCAAGAAAACATACTAAAATAAAAGTGAGCTGTGGCCAAGATACTTACCAAATGCGGTTAGATTTGGTGAGGCTATCTTGAGCCTTTAATGCTCAAAAATGGAAGAAGAAGATTCGGCCAGCTAGAGGAGATTCTTGAAGCATGGCTTGTCTTTGATTCTGCTCAACCACCACAGGGAGTAGCTAGAGTGGCGAAGTGATGGTTGAAGGCAGAGATTGAAGCAGATGAAGTCATTATCATCATGAGGCGTCAAGGGCCAGAAATCCATCTTGGAGAGGAAGCCAAGGATGGAGAGCCCGGATTGATGAAGGGTGATGATCAAGAAAGGACTAGAGGTAATTGCATGTTGGTTAATGCATGGTTATCTCTTCTCTCTCTGTGTGGCCGAACCGGTTCTGTGTTTGTTGAAGGAGGAAGAAGTTGGTTCGGTTTTGGCTTCAAGTGTGGAGGCTTTCCTCTTCTTTAAAAAGGGGGAACAACCACTATTTGAGGCAAGGAAAAAATTTGAGAGTACAAGGCACAGAGTTCTCAGAGCTACCTGAGCTAACAGTTTTCTCTTCTCCTTCAATGTATTCTGTTTAGTATTTTTCTGTTTAATTTTGTCATGTCTTGAGTCTCATGGAAAAAGGCAAACAAGTGAGGTTTGTATGAAAAAGCCATAGAGCGGAAAAAGGCAGAGAGTGCAAAAGTAAAAGAAAAAGCCATAGATATCTTAGAGTTCCTTTGTTCATCTATGTTGTGTATCATGATTCTGTGGGAATCCCCTTGTAAGTTGGGTTAGCACTTTACAAGTTGTAATCAGATTGATTATAGTGAAATTCCATCATGTTTGTGGTGGAGACTGGATGTAGGCTGCACTGCACTTAGCAGCCGAACCAGGATATATCTGGGTGCAATCTTCTTCTCTTTCTACTCCATTTCTGTTTTCTACTACACAAGAGCAAAAGCCAGAATTATCTCGTGCCAAGTGACGAGACAAAACAAAAAGTCTCGTGGCAAAGGACGAGACAAAACAAAGTTGCTCGTGTCCAGTGACGAGCAAAAATAGAAAAATCTTCTCTGAAGGTCAGCAAGTGTTAGCACAAAAAAGGGGGCTAAGATTCAACCCCCCTTCTCTTAGCCACTGAAACCATCAATTGGTATCAGAGCTTGGTCTCAAAGAGATCAAGCTTTGCAGCTTGGAGTAAAGATCCTCATGGCAGAAAACAGTGGCGCAAGTGTATTGTCATACAATCTGGCTGAAGGTCAATCAAGCAACAGACCTCCCCTCTTCAATGGGAAAAATTATACCTATTGGAAGGAGAGGATTAAGATATTTGTACAAGCCGTGGATTACAGACTTTGGAAGATCATCTTGGAAGGTCCTAAATTTCCAACTACCACAAATGCTCAAGGAGTAATCTCTCTGAAACCAGAAACAAACTGGATTGAGGAAGATAGGAAGACCGTGGAGTTAAATGCTAAGGCAACCAATCTGCTCAACTGTGCCATCAGCTTTGAGGAGTACCGACGAGTATCACGATGCACAACGGCAAAGGAAATCTGGGACAAATTGCAAATCACTCATGAAGGAACTACCATTGTAAAGAAAACTCGGACAGACATGTTAAACAGGGAATATGAAATGTTTGCAATGAAGGAAGGAGAGTCCATTGATGAACTGTTCGAACGGTTCAATATCATCACTGTTGGCTTAGATGCTCTTAGAATCACACATTCAGAATCTGTGCTAGTGAGAAGAGTGTTGAGATGTCTCACAAAAGAGTGGGAAACAAAAGCTTTAATTATTTCTGAGAGTAGTAACTTAGATTCCATGACACTTGATGATTTGAGAGGAAATCTTCTTGCTTTTGAAAACTCCTATTTGAAAAAAGATTCAAAAAAGAAAG
>NC_029781.3:19413307-19413927 GCF_000817695.3 Arachis duranensis
TGTGAAAGTGACCATTCTGTTCTTGCATATGTGAACTGTTTTAAGCAAAATGAAGAGTTGCTTAAAGAGGTTAAAAGACTTAAGGATGACTTAGCTAAGTTCACCCAAAGTTCTGAAAATTTGAATCAAATCTTGGCTAGTCAAAAACCTCTTTATGATAGAGCTGGGTTGGGTTTTTATAAATCTGAAAAATCATATTTTGAAAACAATGCTTCATCTTCGAATGATGTGAAGTATCAAGACCCAACTTCCTTTAACAAAACAGCAACTCCAAGATTTTGTAGACTATGTAACCGAAGTGGTCATTTTCCAGTTCAATGTTTCTTTGGAGAAAGAATGATAGGTGATAAAGTTTACAAGGTTGTTTTTGATTACAATGATCTGGGACATAAGAGATGGTTTAACGTGAAAGGATCCAAGAAAATTTGGATACCTAAGGTCACTTGAGTTTATTTTGTAGGTCTGCCTAGCATCCAAGAAAAAAGAAAATATGTGGTACATGGATAGCGGATGCTCTAGGCATATGACCGGAAAGACAACCTTC
This sequence comes from Arachis duranensis, assembly GCF_000817695.3. Lineage (NCBI taxonomy): Eukaryota > Viridiplantae > Streptophyta > Magnoliopsida > Fabales > Fabaceae > Arachis > Arachis duranensis. The sequence goes on from NC_029781.3 coordinate 19,413,852, forward strand.
TTCATAAAACTTGATGAATATGATGGAGGACTTGTCACTTTTGGAGATGATGCAAAAGGAAAAATAGTGGCTGTTG
>NC_029781.3:19414226-19420094 GCF_000817695.3 Arachis duranensis
GTTGGGTACTTTTCCTTGCTCATAAGAATGATGCGTTTTATGCTTTTTCCACCCTTTGCAAGAAAATTCAAAATGAAAAGGATTTGAAAATTGCCCATTTGAGAAGTGATCATGGAAGAGAATTTGAAAATCAAGATTTTGAAAAATTCTGTGATGACTTAGGGATTTCTCATAATTTCTCATGCCCTAGAACACCCCAACAAAATGGGGTGGTTGAAAGAAGGAATCGAAGCCTTCAAGAAATGACTAGGGCAATGTTATGTGAGAACGAAGTTCCTAAATTTTTATGAGCTGAAGCTGTGAACACAGCATGTTATATTTTGAATAGAACAATCATTAGAAAAGGGTTAAAGAAAACTCCTTATGAGCTATGGAAAGGAACCCCTCCATATCTTAAGTACTTTCATGTTTTTGGATGCAAATGCTTTGTGCTTAATAATAAAGAAAATCTTGGAAAATTTGATCCAAAATCCTATAAAGGAATGTTTGTTGGATATTCCACCACAAGCAAGGCTTATAGAGTTTATCTCAAGGAACATAGGACAATAGAGGAATCCATACATGTTACTTTTTGTGATTCTAACTTAATTCCCAGTATTGTGAAGGATAATGATTCAGATTGTGAAGAGGCTGAAACAAGTAAAGAAAATCCCAAATCTGTGCAAAATGAAGAATCTGTCAGTCCAATTTTATCTCGTCAGATTGGAGGAGAAACTTCCGTTTTGTCTCCTGAGCAGGCACGAGCAACTGAAACAGTGAGACCACCAGAAGTTCATCAAAGTTCTACACCTGTCCGAAAGCCTAGAGAATGGAAGTCCATGAGGGGTTATCCTCATGATTTCATCATTGGTGATCCTTCTCAAGGAGTAACAACAAGATCATCCACCAAAAGGCAAACCGAACCTAGCAATCTTGCTCTCTTTTCACAAATAGAGCCCAACAATGTCAAACAAGCTCTTGAGGATCCATCATGGGTCAAAGCAATGCAAGAGGAGCTTGCTTAATTTGACAAGAATAAGGTTTGGACACTAGTACCTCATCCGGATGGTAAGAAAGTTACCGGTACTAAGTGGGTTTTTAAAAATAAACTTGGTGAGGATGGACAAGTTGTTCGTAACAAGGCTAGATCAGTGGCCCAAGGTTACGATCAAGAAGAAGGTATTGATTTTGATGAGTCTTTTGCTCCGGTAGCTAGAATGGAAGCAATTAGGTTGCTTCTTGCCTATGCTGCCCATAAGGGTTTCAAAATGTTTCAAATGGATGTTAAGTGTGCCTTCCTTAATGGTTTTATTGATAGGGAAGTGTATGTGGCTCAACCCCCCAGTTTTGAATATAAAGAATTTCCAAATCATGTTTTTAAATTAACTAAGGCTCTTTATGGTCTTAGACAAGCTCCAAGAGCTCGGTATGAAAGGCTTAGTGCCTTCTTGTTGGAAAATCATTTTCAAAGGGGAACCACCGACACTACCTTATTCATTAAAGCATCTAATGATGATATCCTTCTTGTTCAAGTTTATGTTGATGACATTGTATTTGGTTCAGCCAATGTTTCTTTGTGTGAAGAGTTTGGAAAACTCATGACTAGTGAGTTTGAGATGAGTTTAATGGGAGAGCTTACTTTCTTTCTTGGCCTCCAAATTAAGCAAACTCCTAGTGGTACTTTTATTCATCAAGGAAAGTATGCCAAAGAACTTATCAAAAAGTTTGGCCTAGAAAATTCCAAATCAATGGGCACTCCTATGCATCCCAATACTAAACTTGAAAAGGATGATGATGGCCAAGATGTGGATGAAACTAGGTATAGAGGAATGATAGGTTCACTTATGTACCTTACCTCCTCTAGACTGGATATAGTCCAAAGTGTGGGTGTATGTTCAAGGTTTCAATCACATCCAAAAGAATCCCATCTTACGGCTGTTAAATGCATCATTAGATACATTAAGGGAACTTGTAATTATGGATTATGGTATCCTAAATCTGATGACTTTTGTGCAGTAGGTTTTTGTGATGCAGATTATGCGGGAGATCGAGTGGATAGGAGGAGCACCTCAGGCATGTGTTGCTTCCTTGGAAGCTCACTCAACATGTGGTCAAGCAAAAAACAAGCCACAGTGGCTCTATCCATTGCTGAAGCCGAATATGTTTCCGCATCTGCTTGTTGCTCACAATTAATTTGGTTAAAAACACAATTGGAAGATTACAAATTAAAAATCAATAGTATACCCTTATTTTGTGATAATATGAGTGCTATAAACATTTCAAAAAATCCTGTTATGCACTCAAGAACTAAGCACATTGAGATAAAATATCATTTTATTAGAGAACATGTGCAAAAGGTACCATTGATATTCAATTTGTAAAATCTGAAGACCAAATTGCTAATATTTTTACAAAACCCCTTTGTGAAGACAGATTCTGTACTTTGAGAAAAAGTTTGGGAATGTGTGATTTAAGCCTCATTGAAAATCTGTGAATATGTGACTCTGCTCTGTTTTGCTCGTAGGTTTGGACGAGATGAAAATAAATTGCATAATGGAAGAGCTATGGTCAAGGGGGAGGCAACGCAGAATTCAAAATTTTATGGGCCCCACCAAAAATTCCATGACCCCACCATAACAGTTTTGTTAGTTATCTCTCTATGCAAATAAGAATCTTCTTCCTTGTGTCATCATATCTTCTTGGAAGTGGTTATTGTCAAATCAAATCCCTCTCTCCATCTAATCCCTTGATTTAAGGCAACAACTTTTCAGTTTTAGATTTCAAAAATTAAAAGGAAAATCATCTTTTTGGGTAATAACCACCCCATAATGGTCATTAACCGCCCACTAATGATCATTATTTCCATCATTCTCTCTCTCCAAGCCACATTTAATGCGTCACCCACCTTGCTTCTCTCCCACTCCACTCGGTTATCAACCACACCCTTTCATATTTCTTTCCTCCATTACTATGAAAAAGAAAACCGCGCCAAGAAAGAGTGAAAGAATTCTTCTTTCTCAAAAACCATCAACGCCTCAAACCCACACTCATATCCATATTCATTCAACCTCATCATCTTCTCCTTCACCACCATCCAAACAAACAACCACCATGAGAAAAAGGTGATTGCCCACAAGAGTTCAGGCCGAGGCAAGAACAAGAAACCCGTAGTTGAAGAAGAAGAGCAAGAATCTCATACTTCTCCTACTCCTTCACCTCCACCCTCATCACCGAAGAAGACTACCCCCGGAAAAAGCTCAAAGAAGAATCAGGGGTTTGCACTCAATGACACAACTGAACCTCCAAACTTGGAATCCATGGAATTCCGAGACAAGTATGGCAAGACTCACTCTCATTTTGATCCAAGCAGATTTAACTCCTGTACCTCTTTTGAGTTTCACAAAGAGGTTATGGAGAAGCGTCATTTGTGCACTACCTATCTTGTTAGCCTCGAAAACCTCAAGAGCACCAACATTCCCTCTCTGTTTGAATTCCTCAACTGGAACCCCTTGCTCCTCATCAAAAAACCAGTCTACCCCGGTCTTGTTCGAGAATTTTATGCTAATATGAGACTCATTGACGGCACCCTTCATTCCTATGTCAAAAGGGTTCAAATAGCCCTTGATGCTGAGACAATTGGAGCGGCCCTAGGCTTCAAGGATGAAGGACCGCGAGCATATATGGTGGAGAAATGGGACACACAAGTTGGCGTTTCACACAACACTGTTCTCCAGCACATTTGCAAGAACCTTTCTGGATTGCATGGCACCATTTCAACCCACAAAGCCCTTGGACCAGTTAATTCCCTGCTTCACCGAATCATCACTCATATTCTGACTCCCCAAAGCGGCTCACACAACCGAGTAACATTTTATGACTGTCTCATATTGTTTGCTTTGGTTACCTCTACTCCTATCTCCTTTGGTTATATTATGATTAGACACATGTGGGATTCTGTTAGAAGCACCAGAAAAGGCTAATCTGCCTTATGGTATGTTTTTAACTAGAATTTTTGAGTACTTTAAAGTTGATTTATTGAATGAGAAGGTAGAAAACGATGTGTCTACAATCCGAGGTGGAGGAGCAATTAAGGAAACCAAAGGGCGAAAATCGGACAGTGAGCATGAAGGCAGGCCAGAATCTTCCAAAACAATCAGATCCATTCAACAGATTTTGGGAGAATTTTCAAACATGGCAGACATGATGTTTCGATCTCATAAAGAAGCCTGCAAGCAAGCTTATGAGAATGAGAAAGCTTGGAAAAACTGCAAAGAAAGGGTCAACCTGATGCTGGAACACCTTAACAAGGATTTGGGAGATGATAGTGAAGGAGGCGCTGAGGAAGAGGATATTCAATTCTCTGATGATTAGTGATTTTTTTTACTCTGTTTGATATTGGCTCCATTAGGCTCAATCCTTTTGTATAAGCATGACTTGATACTCACTGCTGTAGGATAATCTCTAGGATACTTTGATACACTCTTGCTATTTTTATCTTGAACTTTTTGTTATGTTAATCATGGTTTGTGCAAGTGCCCCTTTGATGACAAAAGGGGGAGGAAATTTAGGTTCCAAAATTGAAATTGGAACGAAACAAGGGCTGGAAAAAACAGGGGAACAGGGGTTGAAATTTTCAATTTTGAAAATTCATGATCACCCTTGATCAAAGAATGCATGTTGTTATTGCATTGGCTTTACTATGGTCATTACTGTTTGAACTGCATTTTTTTGGTTTATCATGATTAGTTTATTTGGCATTAGGTTTATAATGATTGATTTATTTTGATGCCTGGCTGCTGTTTCATCATTGATAAACTTGTTGGACTGAAAAATTTATTTTTGGCGGTTCCTTTAATTTGTGTAAAATATCAAAACTGCCTTGTTTTGTTCTTCAAATATTTTTCATCATGTTGATTTGCTCTGATATCTTAAACAGGAAAATGTTTGAAAAATATTTGGATACCTTTTGTGTTTGAGCAGTAAATCAGTTTATGATATCAAATGAGTTTTGATTATCAATTAAAACTGCTCATAAATCAAGCATTTAGCATCATGTATAAATTTGCTAAATAACATTGTTACTTGAAGCTTGATTTTAAATGTTACAGGTTAGTGCTTCCCTTGGTAAAATAAGCATACATCAAGGGGGAGCTATGTGACATTTAGAAAGGGGGAGAAATTCAAATTCAAAGGGAGTATTCCTTACTCAATCTCAAAATTTCTTTCCATTTCAATTTTAATAATGTTTGTCATCAAGGGGGAGATTGATGAGTTTGGAAAACTCTAATTTAATTTGATGATGAACAAACATTATTAAGATAATAAATTACAAAATTATTAATTTGAGTTTCATTAAGCATATGTTAATTAATAATTTTGTGCTGCAGGTTTTGATATTGGGCCGAAAATAAAAAGGAAAGTTGATGCAAGCCCAAATTAAAGTTGCCATTCAGCCTTGCTACATGCTTCTTATCAAATGGCTGAATTGTTGTTTTAATGGGCCAAACTCAATGATATTATAACCAAGCCCGTACTTAATTTTTGATAAATGCTTTCCATGCTTGATCCGAAATCAATTTTATCAGGAAAGCAAATGTTAACCAAATGGGCCAGTTTTAATCTCAATGTTACAAGCCCAAGAAGAAGCTGCATGCATCAAGACCATCAAGCTAATGATGGCAAGAAAACATACTAAAATAAAAGTGAGCTGTGGCTAAGATACTTATCAAATGCGGTTAGATTTGGTGAGGCTATCTTGAGCCTTTCGTGCTCAAAAATGGAAGAAGAAGATTCGGCCAGCTAGAGGAGATTCTTGAAGCATGGCTTGTCTTTGATTCTGCTCAACCACCACAGGGAGTAGCTAGAGTGGCGAAGTGATGGTTGAAGGCA
>NC_029781.3:19420212-19424975 GCF_000817695.3 Arachis duranensis
ACCCGGATTGATGAAGGGTGATGATCAAGAAAGGACTAGAGGTAATTGCATGTTGGTTAATGCATGGTTATCTCTTCTCTCTCTGTGTGGCCGAACCGGTTCTGTGTTTGTTGAAGGAGGAAGAAGTTGGTTCGGTTTTGGCTTCAAGTGTGGAGGCTTTCCTCTTCTTTAAAAAGGGGGAACAACCACTATTTGAGGCAAGGAGAAAATTTGAGAGTGCAAGGCACGGAGTTCTCAGAGCTACCTGAGCTAACAGTTTTCTCTTCTCCTTCAATGTATTCTGTTTAGTATTTTTCTGTTTAATTTTGTCATGTCTTGAGTCTCATGGAAAAAGGCAAACAAGTGAGGTTTGTATGAAAAATCCATAGAGCGGAAAAAGGCAGAGAGTGCAAAAGTAAAAGAAAAAGCCATAGATGTCTTAGAGTTCCTTTGTTCATCTATGTTGTGTATCATGATTCTGTGGGAATCCCCTTGTAAGTTGGGTTAGCACTTTACAAGTTGTAATCAGATTGATTATAGTGAAATTCCATCATGTTTGTGGTGGAGACTGGATGTAGGCTGCACTGCACTTAGCAGCCGAACAAGGATATATCCGGGTGCAATCTTCTTCTCTTTCTACTCCATTTCTGTTTTCTACTACACAGGAGCAAAAGCCAGAATTATCTCGTGCCAAGTGACGAGACAAAACAAAAAGTCTCGTGGCAAAGGACGAGACAAAACAAAGTTGCTCGTGTCCAGTGACGAGCAAAAACAGAAAAATCTTCTCTGAAGGTCAGCAAGTGTTAGCACAAAAAAGGGGGCTAAGATTCAACCCCCCCTTCTCTTAGCCACTGAAACCATCAAATGTGAATATGTCTGAGAAGTGTCAGTGTATTTATAGTAGAGTAGATAACCACTTTTGTAGGAGTAGTTCCATTTTTATTGATGGATAACTGTTCCCTTTATCTTGGAAATCTGTTAAGATCTCCCTTCTAGATGTAGCAGAGGGATATCCGAAAGCAGTTACTTGCTTGGACAAGTAGAACTGGATCCTTCTGTCGGTGTCCGACCTCTTAAAAGAGGTTGGATAGGAGATGAAGGCCACTTTCTAAGATTGGACTCTTTATTCATATTGGTTTAACTTTATGTTTTGGGTTAAGGTATAAATAATTACAACCATCATAATCGCAATAAGTGAAAGGCATAAAGAAGGAAGAATTGGAGCAGAGAAATCAAAGTGTTACTATATGCCCCTTGCTTTTTCCCTTCCAATGGAACCACATTCTACATAATTCATTCGAACATTCTTATGTTAATCTCAAAATAATCAAACAAATTAATAGAAAAATTGAGGCACTTTGGAGCTTCACAAACACTATGCACAAAATAGAATTATGTCAAATGTAATACGAAATAGTTTATCGTTAAATTTTTGCTTCACTATATTCACATTGTTGATTGAATACAGAAAAATTTTGACATCCTTGGGCATTGAAACACGTAGTGTATTGCAAAACAAAACAAAACAAAGTAATACAAAAACTCATAATTAAAGACAAATTAGCAACAACATGTTCATACAAAAAACTACACCATATCTAAATAAGGACATAATCATTATCAGAAGTGAACTATTGAATAGTAAACCAGAACATTTATAATGTAAGAATGGAAACAAATCAATAATCATGGATTCACTTTTTTTTTCTTTTTTTGGAAGAATTGAAACAAATTTGAGATGGATAGACAAGAAAACTTAGTTAGTATTGCCTTTCCAGTGTTGTCAAGCTTTACTGATGGTCCTTTTATATCAACTTTAAGAAAGAAATATTTTCCCTTAACTCCTTCCATGGTTGTAATATCTCCAATTTCCTGAATTTTGCAAGATGAATGAGAACCTTTCTTTTTGCCATAAATGAACTAAGAAATGACAAATTAAGATGAAAATTGAGACTTCACTCACCAGGGCTTTCTCCCAAAAATTTTCTACCAACTTCATGAACAAATAGAACAACTATTCAAGAATTTAGAGAATGTGCTTTACAATTTACATTTGAAAAGCATTTGATCGTTAACCTACTTTTTCGGGGCTATAATGAGTTGAACATTTGCTTCAGCATAGGATGCCATGTCATTGATTGCTGCATTCACCTTCTTTAATGTAAACCTACCTCTCATGTGTCTAATATCAGTCACAAAGTGTTAGATAGTGTAGGAATGAAACCTGGATAGATATAAATTCATTACCAAAAATCAAAGCGCAAAGGTATCATCAATTAATCAAATAATGAGAAGGGAAAGGAATGTCAAAACCTGCTGGATTGCTCCAAGGGATTTTCATTTAAAAACAAAAAACAATGGAAAAAATTAAAAGGATTGAAGTTACAAGGGCTTATAAAAATGGCAACTAATTTTTTCTTCTTTCTTAGCTTTGAGAATGCAATTTACACAGATATTAAGATGAACTAAATTAAATTACTTACAATGACAAGAAATTTAGTTCACTTGGCACATGTTGGTGAACTAAGTTATTCAAGGCAAGGGCAAATACCAGATTTTGAATCAACAAACCAAAATCAAACTCAAGGTAATCATGCCTAGAGAGTATAAAGTGTATATACATGCTAAATGAATAGAAAGCAAACTTATATGCAAAAATATTCAAAATCAAAATAGGTATTTTAGAAGCAAATAATCAAGACAAAAGAAGAATTAGAGTGAGGAACAGAAATTGACATGACAGAGTTTCTATAAGATCCAATTACATTCTTACGATTATATTAGCACATGCATATAGAAAACAAATCAGGCTTAACTTTCAATTACCAAATCAAATATCAAAATATAACATAAGATCTCCTACTTTAGCAAACAAAATGCTCAAAAGGAATAATATTTTATCTGCGTAATTTTAAATTGAACAGATCTTCTATAATCACAAAATTTAATAATACTTTCAAAATGTTTTTAAGCTAATAAGGTATTTCGGTTAGATTTTTAAGTAAATTTTTTTTATCTACTTTGACTAAACTAAAACACTATATAATTGTGATGATCCTATACCTTCAGTAATACTGACATTATATATCTAAGAGAAATTATACTGAGTGGTTAATCTGACGTAAGAAAATTTTATCAAAAGTCTAGAAACTAAGAAAATTAGATTTTTAATTTGACAGTAAGAAAAAACAAACAATTATTGATAGAAAATTAGGAAGTTAAAAACCCTAAATTTTAGAAAAAAAAGTGAAAAGAAGAAAGGAAGACCTAATGTGGTGCTAGCAGATGAGGACCCTGGTGGTGCGGAATTTACAACTACAGACTAACTGGCAGGTGCACCGGGTCGTACCAAGTAATACCTCAGGTGAGTGAGGGTCGATCCCACGAGGATTGATGGATCAAGCAACAATGGTTGGTTAAACCACTTAGTTAGACAAACAGAAAAGAGTGTTAGATGTTCAAAGAGCATTAAACATTAAATTAAGAGTTTGAAGACAGCAGGTGAATAAGTTGGGAATAAAATATGGGAGAAAATAGTTAAGGCTTCAGAGTTATCTATTTTCTAGATTGACTTTTCTTACTAACTATTTTAATCATGCAAGGTCTAATTCATGGGAAACTATATGTGACTAGACCCTAATTCCTTAGACCTTCCTAGTCTCCTCTAAAATTCATTAACTGCCAATTCCTTGGTCAATTAATTTCAATTAAAGGATGATGATCAAATTCCAGTTTATATGCCACAAGAATCCTAATTATCTAGATATAAGGGGATTATATGTCACGTATCCCGTTAAATACAAACAATTAGAAACTCAGGAGAATATGTTTTTAAGCTGTTGTTCAAGTAAAGAGCTTTTTCAAGTTATAGAAGAACTCAATTAGAACATGGGTCATACTTCCGTTCCACCCAAATTCATAGAATAAAGAACAAAAACAATTCTTGAAATATAAATCAAAACATGAATTAAAATAGAAAAGTAATAATGTCAATTCATACAATAGACAGAGCTCCTAACCTTAACAATGAGGATTTAGTTGCTCATGACTCAGAGAAGAAAACTAGGATTCAGGTAGACTCTGAAGTACGGAATGTCAATTGGTATAGAATTGAATTGTCTTTTATATTCAATCTTAATTAATTTAAAATCTAATATCTAAAACTAAGATAATATCTTTTCCTATTTTCAAATTCAAATTTGAATTCAGAATCAATTAAATAATCCATGCCTTGTGGTGCGCGAAATTGTGAACAATACTTTTCACAACTCTCATAATCCCCGGCATTGAACCCCAAAAACGTGGTGTTCAATACCATGGCATAAACACAACTTCGCACAACTAACCAGCAAGTGCACTGGGTCGTCCAAGTAATAAACCTTACGCGAGTAAGGGTCGATCCCACGGAGATTGTTGGTATGAAGCAAGCTATGGTCATCTTGTAAATCTCAGTCAGGCAAACTCAAATGGATATGGTGATATACGAATGAAACATAAAGATAGAGATAGAGATACTTATGTAATTCATTGGTGGAAATTTCAGATAAGCGCATGAAGATGCTGTGTCCCTTCCGTCTCTCTGCTTTTCTACTGTCTTCATCCAATCCTTCTTACTCCTTTCCATGGCAAGCTTAAGCAAGGGTTTCACCGTTGTCAGTGGCTACCTCCCATCCTCTCAGTGGAAATGTTCAACGCACCCTGTCACGGCACGGCTAATCATCTGTCGGTTCTCAATCAGGTTGGAATAGAATCCAGTGATTCTTTTGCGTCTGTCACTAACGCCC
>NC_029781.3:19425944-19427501 GCF_000817695.3 Arachis duranensis
TGGGTGAACCTTTTCAGATTGTGACTCAGCTTTGCTAGAGTCCCCAATTAGAGGTGTCTAGGGTTCTTAAGCACACTCTTTTTGCCTTGGATCACAACTTTACTTCTTTCTTTTCTCTCTTTTTTTTCGTTTTCTTTCTCTTTTTTTTTCGTTTTTTTTTGTATTCACTGCTTTTTTTCTTACTTCAAGAATCATTTTGATAATTTTTCAGATCCTCAGTAACATGTCTCCTTTTTCATCATTCTTTCAAGAGCCAACATTCATGAACCACAAATTCAAAAGATATATGCACTGTTTAAGCATACATTCAGAAAACAAAAGTATTGCCACCACATCAAAATAATCAAACTGTTATAAAATTCAAAATTCATGCAATTCTTCTCTTTTTTAATTAAGAACATTTTTCATTTAAGAGAGGTGATGGATTCATAGGACATTCATAACTTTAAGGCATAGACACTAAGGCACTAATGATCATAAGACACAAACATGGACAAACATAAGCATTAATTTTCGAAAAACAGAAGAATAAAGAACAAGAAAATCAAAGAACGGGTCCACCTTAGTGATGGCGGCTTGTTCTTCCTCTTGAAGATCCTATGGAGTGCTTGAGCTCCTCAATGTCTCTTCCTTGTCTTTGCTGCTCCTCTCTCATGATTCTTTGATCTTCTCTAATTTCATGGAGGATGATGGAGTGTTCTTGATGCTCCACCCTTAGTTGTCCCATGTTGGAACTCAATTCTCCTAGGGAGGTGTTGATTTGCTCCCAATAGTTTTGTGGAGGAAAGTGCATCCCTTGAGGTGAATCTCTCCATCTCCCATGACTCGGAGGTGAAAGCTTTTGCCTTCCCTTTCCTCTTTCTAGAAGGATCTCTTGTGTGCTCCATCCTTTTCTTAGTGATGGGCTTGTCCTCATCAATGGGGATGTCTCCCTCTATGTCAACTCCAACTGAATAACAGAGGTGACAAATGAGATGAGGAAAGGCTAACCTTGCCAAGGTAGAGGACTTATCCGCCACCTTATAGAGTTCTTGGGCTATGACCTCATGAACTTCTATTTCTTCTCCAATCATGATGCTATGAATCATGATAGCCCGGTCTATAGTAACTTCGGACCGGTTGCTAGTGGGAATGATTGAGCGTTGTATAAACTCTAACCATCCTCTAGCCACAGGTTTGAGGTCATGCCTTCTCAATTGAACCGGCTTCCCTCTTGAATCTCTCTTCCATTGGGCGCCCTCTTCACAAATGACTGTGAGGACTTGGTCAACCTTTGATCAAAGTTGACCCTTATAGTGTAAGGATGTTCATCTCCTTGCATCATAGGCAAATTGAATGCCAACCTTACACTTTCCGGACTAAAATCCAAGTATTTCCCCCAAACCATAGTAAGATAATTCTAAAGTATTTTCCCCGAACCATAGTAAGCCAATTCTTTGGATCCGGATATTCACTCTTTTTGAGTGAAAAAGGGACCTCGGGGATCACCTTCTTCAAGGCCACAACTTCATAGAAGTGGTCTTGATGCACCCTTGAGATGAATCTCTCCATCTCCCA
>NC_029781.3:19427563-19428833 GCF_000817695.3 Arachis duranensis
GCTTTTGCCTTCCCTTTCCTCTTTCTAGAAGTTTCTCTGGCCTTGGATGCCATAAATGGTTATGGAAAAACAAAAAGCAATGCTTTTACCACACCAAACTTAAAATGTTTGCTCGTCCTCGAGCAAAAGAAGATAGAAGAGAGTAGAAGAAGAAGAAATGAGAGAGAAGGGAGTGGCTTTGTGTTCGGCCAAAGGGGGGAGAAGTGGTGTTTAGGTTGTGTGAAAATGAAGGAGTGAAGATGGGTATATATAGGAGTGGGGGAAGGGTTATGGTTCGACTATGGGAGGGTGAGTTTGGGAGGGAAAGTGGTTTGAATTTGAAGGGTGAGGTAGGTGGGGATTTATGAAGGATGGATGTGAGTGGTGAAGAGAAAGATGGGATTTGATAGGTGAAGGGTTTTTGGGGAAGAGGTGTTGAGGTGATTGGTGAAGAAGAGAGAGAGTGGTAGGGTAGGTGGGGATCCTGTGGGGTCCACAGATCCTGAGGTGTCAAGGAAAAGTCATCCCTGCACCAAATGGCATGCAAAATCACGTTTTGAGCCAATTCTGGCGTTAAACGCCGGGCTGGTGCCCATTTCTGGCGTTTAACGCCAAGTACTTGCCCTTTTCTGGCGTTTAACGCTAGTCTGGTGCCCCTTTCTGGCGTTAAACGCCCAGAATGGTGCTAGACTGGGCGTTAAACATCCATCTGCTAGCCTTACTGGCGTTTAAACGCCAGCAAGATCCTCCTCCAGGGTGTGCTGTTTTTCTTTCTGTTTTGCATTCTGTTTTTGCTTTTTCAATTGATTTTGTGACTTCTCATGATCATCAACCTACAAAATAAAATAAAATAACAAAGGAAAATATATAAAATATAACATTGGGTTGCCTCCCAACAAGCGCTTCTTTAATGTCAGTAGCTTGACAGAGGGCTCTCATGGAGCCTCAAAGATGCTTAGAGCAATGTTGGAACCTCCCAACACCAAACTTAGAGTTTGAATGTGGGGGTTCAACACCAAACTTAGAAGTTGGTTGTGGCCTCCCAACACCAAACTTAGAGTTTGACTGTGGGGGCTCTGTTTGGCTATGTTTTGAGAGAAGCTCTTCATGCTTCCTCTCCATGGTGACAGAGGGATATCCTTGAGCCTTAAACACCAAGGATTCTTCATTCACTTGAATGATCAACTCTCCTCTATCAACATCAATCACAGCCTTTGCTGTGGCTAGGAAGGGTCTGCCAAGGATGATGGATTCATCCATGCACTTCCCAGTCTCTAGGACTATGAAATCA
>NC_029781.3:19429706-19432626 GCF_000817695.3 Arachis duranensis
TGTACATGAATTGGTTATTTGCAACCATTTCAATTAGTTCTTGAGCTTCTGTAGGCGTCTTCTTCAGATGAAGAGATCCTCCTGCAGAGCTATCCAAGGACATTTTGGATAGTTCAGAAAGACCATCATAGAAAATACCTATGATGCTCCATTCAGAAAGCATATCAGTGGGACATTTTCTGATTAATTGTTTGTATCTTTCCCAAGCTTCATAGAGGGATTCTCCTTCCTTCTGTCTGAAGGTTTGGACTTCCACTCTAAGCTTACTCAATTTTTGAGGTGGAAAGAACTTTGCCAAGAAGGCATTGACTAGCTTTTCCCAAGAGTTCAGGCTTTCTTTAGGTTGTGAGTCTAACCATGTCCTAACTCTGTCTCTTACAGCAAAAGGGAATAGCATAAGTCTGTAGACCTCAGGGTCAACCCCATTAGTCTTGACAGTGTCACAGATTTGCAAGAACTCAGCTAAGAACTGATGAGGATCTTCCAATGGAAGTCCATGGAACTTGCAATTCTGTTGCATTAGAGAAACTAATTGAGGCTTCAGCTCAAAGTTGTTTGCTCCAATGGCAGGGATAGAGATGCTTCTCCCATAGAAGTCAGGAGTAGGTGCAGTAAAGTCACCCAGCACCTTCCTTGCATTGTTGGCATTGTTGTTGTTTTCGGCTGCCATGTGTTCTTCTTCTTTGAAGATTTCTGTTAAGTCCTCTACAGATAATTGTGCCTTAGCTTCTCTTAGCTTACGCTTCAAGGTCCTTTCAGGTTCAGGATCAGCCTCAACAAGAATGCTTTTGTCTTTGCTCCTACTCATATGAAAGAGAAGAGAACAAGAAAATATGGAATCCTCTGTGTCACAGTATAAAGATTCCTTGAGATGTCAGAGGAAAAGAAAAATGGAAGACAGAGGTAGAAAATTTGAACTTATCAAAGAAAATGGAGTTCGAATTTTGCATTAAGGAATAGTGTTAGTTCATAAATAGAAGGATGTGAGAAGAGGGGAAGTGATTTTCGAAAATTAAGTAAAAGATTTTGAAAACATTTTGAAAAACACTTATTGATTTTTCGAAAACCAAGAATGGAAAAGGAATTAAGTGATTTTTGAAAAAGATTTTGAAATTAGAAATCAAAAAGATTTGATTGAAAACTATTTGAAAAAGATGTGATTAAGAAGATATGATTGGTTTTAAAAAAATGTGATTGAGAAGATATGAATTGAAAAATATTTTAAAAAAAGATTTGATTTTAAAAATTAATAACTTGGCCAACAAGAAAAGATATGATTCAAACATTAAACATTTCTCAACAGAAAAGGCAACATACTTGAAATGTTGAATCAAATCATTAATTGATAGCAAGTATTTTTGAAAATGGAAAGAAATTGATTTTGAAAAAGATTTGATTGAAAAATTGATTTGAAAAAGATTTGATTTTGAAAAGATTTTGAAAACTTGAAGAAAATTTGATTTGAAAACAAAATCTTCCCTCTTGTGCCATACTGGCGTTAAACGCCCAGAATGGTGCACATTCTGGCGTTTAACACCCAAATCACTACCCTTTTGGGCGTTAAACGCCCAGCCAGGCACCCTGGCTGGCGTTTAAACGCCAGTCTGTCTTCTTCACTGGGCGTTTTGAACGCCCAGCTTTTTCTGTGCAATTCCTCTGCTGTATGTTCTGAATCTTCAATTCTTTGTATTATTGACTTGAAAAGACACAAATTAAAAATATTTTTGGATTTTTTAATAATAAGGAATAATCAAAATGCAACTAAAATCAAATAACAATGCATGCAAGACACCAAACTTAGCAGTTTGTATACTACTGACACTAACAACATGAGAATGCATATGAGAAACACAAAATACTCAAGTCAATAGAATTCAAAGATCAGAGCAAGTAAATCATCAAGAATAACTTGAAAATCACTTAAGACACATGAATGAATGCATGCAATTGACACCAAACTTAAAATGAGACACTAGACTCAAACAAGAAATATTTTTGGATTTTATGATTTTGTAATTTTTTTGTGCTTTTTCGAAAATTAAGTGGAAAAGAAAATAAAGGTATCCGTTACTTGAATGAAAATAGATCTCGTGGAATCATATTGAATATTTGATGATACATTCCGTACCTTGCTAAAAAACCGATCCTTGTTTACCAACCACACATTGTCTAACCAAATCTCTTAATTCTCTACGACGTCTAGCGCAAAAAAAGAATTCAGGAACAAGCAAATCATAATGATTTTTTTCTTTATTTTCTGTTATTTTTTGATCTCTTGTTCTTGGAATGAACTCTTAATGAGAATTCCAGGAATCATGCAATGTTTAGTCTAAGACTCCGGTCCAGGAATTAGACATGGCTTCACAGCCAGCCAAGCTTTCAAAGAAAGCTTCGGTCCAAAATACTAGACATGGCCAAAGGCCAGCCAAGCCTTAGCAGATCACTGCTCCAACAGCAAGATTGATAGAAATCAACAAGCTCTTGTGATGATAAGTTGAAACCTCGGTCCAATAAGATTAGACATGGCTTCACAGCCAGTCAGACTTCAACAGATCATCTTGAAACACTAGAATTCATTCTTAAGAACTCTGAAAAAAAAATACCTAATCTAAGCAACAAGATGAACCGTCAGTTGTCCAAACTCAACAATCCCCGGCAACGGCGCCAAAAACTTGGTGCTGTTGCCGGATTTTGGCACTGATGTTACCGGACCAAAAGCTTGCCGAATACTCGAACAATCCCCGGCAACGGCGCCAAAATCTTGGTGCGCGAAATTGTGAACAATACTTTTCACAACTCTCATAATCCCCGGCATTGAACCCTAAAAACGTGGTGTTCAATACCATGGCATAAACACAACTTCGCACAACTAACCAGCAAGTGCACTGGGTCGTCCAAGTAATAAACCTTACGCGAGTAA
>NC_029781.3:19432751-19433222 GCF_000817695.3 Arachis duranensis
AAAGGTAAAGATAGAGATACTTATGTAATTCATTGGTGGGAATTTCAGATAAGCGCATGAAGATGCTGTGTCCCTTCCGTCTCTCTGCTTTCCTACTGTCTTCATCCAATCTTTCTTACTCCTTTCCATGGCAAGCTTAAGCAAGGGTTTCACCGTTGTCAGTGGCTACCTCCCATGCTCTCAGTGGAAATGTTCAACGCACCCTGTCACGGCACGGCTATCCATCTGTCAGTTCTCAATCAGGCCGGAATAGAATCCAGTGATTCTTTTGCGTCTGTCACTAACGCCCCGCCTTCAGGAGTTTGAAGCATGTCACAGCCATTCAATCATTGAATCCTACTCAGAATACCACAGACAAGGTTAGACCTTCCGGATTCTCTTGAATGCCGTCATCAGTTCTGGCCTATACCACGAAGACTCTGATCTCACGGAATGGCTGGCTCGGTTGTCAGGCGATCAACCATGCATCGT
>NC_029781.3:19433441-19433827 GCF_000817695.3 Arachis duranensis
ATACTCGAGGTACAGCAGAGCTCCACACCTTAATCTATGGTGTGTAGAAACTCCACCGTTGAAAATACATAAGAACAAGGTCTAGGCATGGCCGTATGGCCAGCCTCCCAAAGAGGGTTCAATCATAAAAACATGATCAAAAGATCTCCAAAAGACCCCCTTAATACAATAGTAAAAGGTCATACTTATAGAGAACTAGTAGCCTAAGGTTTACAAAGATGAGTAAATGACATAAAAATCCACTTCCGGACCCACTTGGTGTGTGCTTGGGCTGAGCAATGAAGCATTTTCGTGTAGAGACTCCTCTTGGAGTTAAACGCCAGCTTTAGTGCCAGTTTGGGCGTTTAACTCCCATTTTGGTGCCAGTTCCGGCGTTTAACGCTGAG
>NC_029781.3:19433884-19457128 GCF_000817695.3 Arachis duranensis
ACTATCATATATTGCTGGAAAGCCCAGGATGTCTACTTTCCAACGCCGTTGAAAGCGCGCCAATTGGGCTTCTGTAGCTCCAGAAAATCCACTTCAAGTGCAGGGAGGTCAGAATCCAACAGGATCTGCAGTCCTTTTCAGTCTCTGAATCAGATTTTTGCTCAGGTCCCTCAATTTCAGCCAGAAATTACCTGAAATCACAGAAAAACACACAAACTCATAGTAAAGCCCAGAAAAGTGAATTTTAACTAAAAACTAATAAAAATATACTAAAAACTAACTAGATCATACTAAAAACATACTAAAAACAATGCCAAAAAGCGTACAAATTATCCGCTCATCACCTTGTAACATGAGGACCACTTGGCTTCACTGGATCCACGCCTAACTTGGCAGAGAGTTGTGCCTTACTTGAGTGCCAAAATGGGGCCCAGAAATCGCCCCAGCATTTTTTGCATTTTCTGTACGTGGCGCATCTCACGCATACGTGTCAGTCATGCGTAGGCATCAATGGTCTTTTTCGCGTGTCACGCGTACGCGTCAGGTACGCGCACGCATCGCTGCACAAATCTTCAAATCACGCGCACGCGTCAGGTACGCACACGTGTCGCCGTGGAAAGCTCTAAATCATGCGCACACGTCAGGGTACGCGCACACGTCGCTCATCGTTGTCATCTCCTTTAATTCTTGTGCTGCAGAAATTCCATCAAATCCAGCTGAATGCTACCTAAAATAAACAGATTTGCACAAGACTCAAAGTAGCATCTATAGTGGCTAAAAGATAATTAATTCTTAATTAAACTTAACAAATTAAATGCAAATTCATTAGAAAAAGATAAGAAAGATGCTCACGCATCACATGGCAGGGTGGATTGACTTGGCCATGCCGGACTTGAACACAAGAGTCTAGAAGTGGCACTTAAGGAGCTTCTCGACGGTAAGAGCAAGGACGTAATTGCAAAAGTGAAGAGAAGGTGGAACCAAATTGCAAAAGATCGCTATAGGCAGCACAATGTTGCTTACTGCAGAGAGGTGATAAATGAAGCAACGAGGAGATGAGAAGCGATGAATAACCTTCAGATTGAAGCCAAAACAAGATCATAGAAGCTCATTGAAGGTAGTGGTACATAGTGGAGATGAACGATGGAGCTAAATTAAGCGGCGGCAACAAATCTTCAGATCGAAGCCAGATGAAGAACCAGGTCGTAGAAGCTCACTAAAGGCAACAACAACAATGTTTCTTGTAGCGACAAGGAGATGCAGGCAGGTGATATGAGATGAATGGTAATGGAATGAGATGAATTGTGGCAAGAGATTAGGGTTTGTCATTTACATTACACCCACTTTCTCATATGCAGCAACACTCATCACCCAAATTAAAAGAGACACAGAAAATGGTAATGGCAGTTTAAACTGCCAAAATCAACTAAAACCGCTACAAAAACATGAGAATTTTGGCAAAGACTAAAACCACTGAAATTAGCGAAAAAATGGCAGTTTTGTACAATCGCTGTAAAATTAGTGCCATTTTAATCCTCTTTTTTGTAGTGATACTTTTAAACATTGATGACAAAAAATAATTAATTTTAGTCGCCTTCTATCATTTCTTTTTATCAATTTATAACTTGAAAATAAAAACCCAAATCAATGGACTCATGCTTTAAACATTAGTAGTTCAGTTCATAATTAGTATTCTCCCAAATTGCTAGTTTCGAACATATAACAAAGAGTGTTGCATACAAGAATAGTTTAAGGTCAAACCCATCCTGTTTTGCTGTTGTAAGAACTGCCGACAGTATCACCACCCTCGAACTCATCCTTCTCTGTTCTCTCTACTGGAGGAACTGTTTGCTGCTCGAAAAAAAAATCGAATAGGTCGTCGCAGCATCTCCACACAACATCACCGCCGTTGCTAGTTAGCCTTCTTTCTCTCTAGGTGGTCTTCTTTTCTAACTCTTTCTTCTCTCTCTTTTTGAGACTTTGTTGTTGATGGGTGGTTTGGCAAGTATACAAAATTGCTTCAAGTAACATCACAGTAAATGGATATTGTTCCCATGAGGACTAAACAATTGAACAAAATGGTGTTTAGTTGAACTTCTAACTAGATCAACGAAACTTTTTGTAAGAAGTAGGAAATGGACGTAAAGTAACAACAATGATATATGCAAAGCATATGAATAAGAAGAATACATAATGGATGGAGATGTTAAGGTTTCAGAGATGTTTAATTCTTAGAAAAGGAAACATTCATGTTCATCACCTTGATTTATGCAAATATATTTTCACGACAAATCATATATAATCAAACGCCAATCCTTGACATTTCGATTTCTCTTTATCCCACGTAATTGCCAATTTTTTGGTTAATTAGTTGGCAAGAAGAGGTTAAGCGTAGTTCTGATTTAAAGTCACACAATTTTCAAAGCTATTCCTAGTCAATTGAAAAGTTATGAGAATAAATTTCAAGCTAACCCCAATATTAACTTTTCCAATATAAAATAAAAGAATCCAAGACAGATTTAGAATATTTTTCAATACTTCTAATCATTAAGAATAAAAACAAAACTTAATTCTTGAAAAAGTATTAATACATTAATCAAGAAAGAAACAATCAATTACCAATCCATAAAACTAAATAGAGCTCCTAACCCTAACAAAAGAAAATTAGTGACTGATAGGGAAAAATCGTCGGTAAAGATTTTCTCAATAAAATCGTAGCGTTGCAAGTACAGTTCTAAACCGACAATTAAACCTCAATCAAATTTAATTTGTTTGTCACTTAAGCAAACCCAATAAAATTAACCGAAGTATTAAACCTCGGGTCAACTCTCAAGAAATTACAGGGAACTGTTTTTACTATTGGTTATAGAAAAGTATCTTTTTGGGTTTTTGAAATAAGGAACAAGGAAATAAAATGGCAAGAAATTAAATTAATAACTAAGAAAACTCTTAACTAGGATTGAGAACTAGAAGTCATGTCCTCGTTATCATCTTCAATTGTGATGGTAATTGTATTTTGCTTTCACTTAGTTAACCTCTACAATGAAGGTAAGTCAAGTAAGCAAAATCAACTTAGGTTCACAAGTCCTAATCAAAGACTAGATTTAGTGAAGTCTAAGCCAATAATCTATTTTCAGTTATCCTTCAACAAGAGAATTTGATAACTCTATAGTCTCAACTAATCAATCCAAGTCAAGAATATAAAAAGCTAAATTAAAATCCAACCAAGCATTTTATCAAACAATTGGAAGGTATAGCATAAAAGCATAGAAGAGTAACAAGGAATATTAAATTTAAACAACCAATTGCAAGCATTAATAACACAAACTAAAGAAAGCAACAATAACCATAGAAAACATAAATTGCATTAATATGGAAATTGAATCTAACATGGAACATTCATAAACTAAATTGTCAACATAAAGTAATCAACAAGGAAAATAAATAAATCAGAATGCTAGAACAAATAAAATTAGAAGAGAAACTAAATTAAAGGAACATTGAACTTGAATTTGAGAAGAATTAAACCTAAAAATCCTAAAACCTAGAGAGAGGAGAGATCCTCTCTCTCTAGAAAACTACATCTAAACCTAAAATTCTGTGAATGAGAATTGAATGAATGATTGAATGCCTCCCATTCTGCTCCACTTCAAGCCTCTAATCTCTATTTTCGGGCTAAAAATTGGTCTAAAAACAGCCCAAAAATCGCCCTCCGAAATTTCTGATACGTGCAGCATGTGGCTCTGTCACGCGTACGCGTGGGTGACCCGTACGCGTACGCGTGGGCGACCCGTACGCGTCGCTGAAATTTTGCAAGGTCACGCGTACACGTGATCTACGTGTGCGCGTTGCCTAACTGCATGGCAACTATGACAAATTGTATATCATTTTGAAGCCCCGGATGTTAGCTTTCCGACGCAATTAAAACCGCCTCATTCGGACATCTGTAACTCAAGTTATTATCGATTTAGTACGTAGAAGTTAGGATTGACAGCTTAGCAATTCCTTCAATTTCTTGTGTTCCTTCCACTTTTGCATGCTTTCTTTCCATCCTCTAAGACATTCTTTAAGGCCAAAGAAGCATGTTTTCAATCATAGCACAAAATTAGGAAGAAAAGTGTAAAACATGCGAATTCAATGAATAAGTGTGAGAATAATGGATAAAATCTACTAAATTAAGCACAAGATAGACCGTAAAATAGTGGTTTATCAGTGACTCATGGCAAGTAAACAGAAGATGAAATATGCTAATGAATACTAGATGCTGGATTATCTCAGATGGATCGTTGCTCGCTTATTTATATCCTATGATCTAACCTAAAGTTCAAATTCAAGACAAATATACTTTTATCTTTTCTAGAGGAATAAGATAAACTTAACAATATTTTAAACTTAAAGAAAACTTATGAGCGGATAATTTATACGCTTTTGGCATTGTTTTTTCATAGTTTTTAGTATGATTTAGTTAGTTTTTAGTATATTTTTATTAGTTTTTAAGCAAAATTCACATTTCTGGACTTTACTATGAGTTTGTGTGTTTTTTTATGATTTCAGATATTTTTTGGCTGAAATTGAGGGACCTGAGCAAAAATCTGATTCAGAGGCTGACAAAGGACTACTGATGCTGTTGGATTCTAACCTCCCTGCACTCGAAATAGAATTTTTGGAGATATAGGAGTTCAAATGGCGTGCTCTCAATTGCATTGGAAAGTACACATCCAGGGCTTTCCAGCAATATATAATAGTCCATACTTTGCCCGAGTTTAGACGACGCAAACTGGCGTTTAACGCCAGCTTTCTGCCCTATTCTGGCGTTAAACGCCAGAAACAAGTTGCACAGCAGAGTTAAACGCCAGAAACAAGTTACAAATTGGCGTTTAACTCCAAGGAAGACCTCTACATGTGAAAGCTTCAATGCTCAGCCCAAGTACACACCAAGTGGGCCCGGAAGTGGATTTCTGCATCATTTACTTATTTCTGTAACCCTAGTAACTAGTCTGATATAAATAGGACCTTTTACTATTGTATCGGAGATCTTTGATTAGTTTTATGCTATCTTAGACTTTTGTGGAGGCTGGTCATTCTGCCATGCCTGGACCTTCATCACTTATGTATTTTCAACGGTGGAGTTTCTACACACCATAGATTAAGGTGTGGAGCTCTGCTGTTCCTCGAGTATTAATGCAAAGTACTCTTGTTCTTCTATTCAATTCATGCTTATTCTTATTCTAAGATATTAATTCGCACAAAAGAACATGATGAATGTGATGATTGTGTGACACTCATCACCATTCTCACTTATGAACGCGTGATTGACAACCACTTCCGTTTTACATGAAAACAAGCTTGAATGTATATCTCTTGGGTTTCTAATCAACAATTCACATCGACTCCCCTCTGACAATGGGGCATCTGAATCCGAGATTAGAGTCTTCGTGGTATAAGCTAGAATCAATTGGTAGTATTCTTGAGATCTGAAAAGTCTAAACCTTGTCTGTGGTATTTCGAGTAGGATCTGGGATGGGATGACTGTGACGAGCTTCAAACTCGCGACTGTAGGGCGTGGTGACAGATGCAAAAGGATAGTAAATCCTATTCCTACACGATCGAGAACCAACAGCTGATTAGCCATACGATATCTTTGCATGGTATTTTTCATCCGAGACGAGCAATCCGACAGTTGATTAGCCGTACAGAAATCGTAGAGGACCATTTTCACTGAGAGGACGGGAAGTAGCCATTGACAACAGTGACACCCAACATACAGCTTGCCATGGAAAGGAGTATGAAAGATTGGATAAAGGCATTAGGAAAGCAGAGATTCAGAAGGGATAAAGCATCTTCAAACACTTATCTGAAATTCCCACCAATGAATTACATAAGTATCTCTATCTTTATTTTATGTTTATTTATCTTTTAAATTATTAAAACTCCATAACCATTTGAATCCACCTGACTGAGATTTACAAGGTGACCATAGCTTGCTTCAAGCCGACAATCTCCGTGGAATCGACCCTTACTCACGTAAGGTTTATTACTTGGACGACCCAGTGCACTTGCTGGTTAGTTGTGCGAAGTTGTGAAAAAGAGTGATATTACAATTGTGCGTACCAAGTTGTTGGCGCCATTGAGATCATAATTTCGTGCACCAAAAACCTAATCTTATCTAGTCAACAACATAAACTAACTACATTCAGATATGAATTCTTGCTGTGGGCCAAACCGAATGTCTTTGAATTGTTACTCGGCCTTGATTCTTGCATGGGCACTAAGTGTCGAATGCTGGCATTGGGTGCCCATCCTTCAAGTTCAACTGGGCACTGGGACCCCACTTTTATCCTTTTGGACACTGGGTGCCAACTTTTTCAAGCTTCTTGGGTGTTTGACGCTAGCTTCTAGTGCTAGGCACCAGAGCTTTTATTATGTTTCTTGATGAGGGCATTGAGCGCTAGTCTTTGCTTTTCTTCAAAGGTGTTGGGCACCAAGGTTGGGCGCTTGGTGCTGAGTCTCTGGGATTGAAAAAGTCCTTGGCGTTAGGCACTATGCATTGGCGTTGGGCAACATTCTAGTTTTCCTTCTGGGCGCTGAGTGCCCACTCTTCTCCTTTTGGGTGTTGGGTGCCCATGGATGGGCGTTGGCCGTCCATGTCTCTGATTGCTTCTCTTCACCTAAATTCTTTAAACAATAATTCTGGATATACAACAAGTCTAAAACAACTCCAAATGACATAGATTAGCAATGAAAACTTTAATTAAACATAAGAAAACTACTAAAAGAGAAGTGAAAATCCACTAAAGATGCCAAAGTATCAATTGTGTTATTGAACTTTTTTCTATTTTTTGGTTCTTTTTTCTCTTTCATTCCCACTCTAAGTTTGAAATTCTTAACCTCTTTTCTTCTAGAAAAAAGGACAAATAGGTCCCTGATATAAGAATCCAATTGTTCATAGAATGATTTTTCGGGCTTTCTGCGATTGGAATTCACAAAATTCAATAACCACAGTTCACTTTGTATTGACGAGGAGCACCCATATAAAAAATTATTAAAATATTATTTTTCATATAAGACAAAAAAAATACTTAATAATGATATTTAATTACCAGGTCCAAATTCAATTGATAAAAAATTTTTATGAGTATTCATTAATTTATTTAACTTCACCAAGATATTTTAATAATATTTTTAGAGTTGAGATAATATATGATACTGGTATCACTCATACTAGCATAATTGATTATTTTGTCTAATATAATAAGTGATCAAATAATTACCACTTTTAGTAATTATCTTCTAAGATATAATCCAAGCCACACAATTCTCTACTCATACATTTATTCTCCTTTCTCCATTCATTATCCACCACAAGCTATTTCACCATGTGATGAATTAACTTGGAGATATATATGATAATTATACATGAAAAGAAAAATGAAAACTCAAATTAAATCCACTCTCTCTTCTCTTCCTAGTTTTTTTCAAAGTTTTAAAAATCGAATCGGATTAGCTGGTTCGACCAGGTTAACCGAAAATCGGTCCTTTGGCCAATTCGAGTGATGCCCTCTGCAAGAATCAGTGAAAAGATCAGCTGAAATAATTTTTTGGGATACTGGTTAAGATTTTTATATATATTAAAAATAGAAAGTTTCAGGACTCCTTTCCCTCTCTCCCACCCTAAATCCTTCTTTGAACCCAGCCATCATTTCCCTTCAAAGTTCAAACTCACCCGTCGCCTTCTCCATCACCGAAAGCTCACATCCACCGCTATCTTACCGCCGTAGTCGCATCTATCCCAGTCGCCATCTCCACTTCTCAAGCTCGTCTCCTCCGTCGCAACGCATTTCTTGTTGCCACTCGTCTCCTCTGTCTCCCCTGTTCTGCCGTTGCCACTACTCAAGTTCGTCTCCTCCATCTTGGTCCTCTGTTGCATAGTCCCTGTTCTGCCGCGCTCCAAGGCTGACCAATCTGAGCTTGTTAGGCTCTTCAAAGTTCGGAGGTAAAGTTCATCTTGGTCGCACTTGAACCAGGTAACTTCCACTCGAACTCTAAACAATAGACTGCTACAGAGATAAAACTTACATAAGAAAATTTCAGGAGGGATGGCCTTCTCTGCTCCAGTTCGCCGCACTCCGTCTCGTGTACATGTCGTGCTTTCTCTCCCTCACCTATGTGCTCTATGCTGTCGAATTTATTTTTAGTTATTCTTGTTTTTTGAGTTAATTGTTGTGCCTGAGTTAATTTTTTAAGATAATTATTGTTGATTGTTAATTTTTTTTAGTGTGTTCTTGAATTTGTTATGTTGCTTAGTTTTTTTTTGTTGATTGTTTTCTATTCTTGTTTTGGTATGACTTGTTCTAGTATATATGGTTGTTGATATGTTGAAATATATTCTATTCTTATTTTAATATGGCTTGTTCTGGTATGGCTATAAATATGTTGAGGTTGGTTAAATTTTTAATAATTTTATTTTATATTCAATTAAATTAATTTGATCTCGATTCAACCTCAGTTAGACCATTAAATTTTTAAATCATTTATTCGATCGATTCATTTATCAATTCAATTATCACAACCTTAAATTTTTCTCTCTTTCTTTCTTTCCCCACATGTTGAAATTTATTCTACTTGAAGACCAAATAAAAAAAGAGATAATAACAAGAAAAAACAATGATAAGTAAAATTAAAATTTTCACCCTCATCCCTCCTCCGAAAAGCAACTTCTTCTCTCTTCCTTTTCAACATATTCACTTGCTTTATCATCATATAAAATTAGTAGTAATTAAGATAAGAAGAAAGAAAGAAAAGATAAATGATATAAAAATTTATTCTTATCACTTCAAGCCACATGCAACGTTCATCTCTCTCTTATATCATTCTTATCACTTTAATTCTCATCCTTAAACACACTTATATGACTAGAAAGAAAAAAGAAAGAGAGCTAGGAAAAGTGAGTCAAGAACGTTGAAGAGAAAAGAAAAAAAAAAAGAAAGAAAGAAAGTTCATGTGTTCATGTTATTTTGAATCCAAATTTCAATAAGTCAAGAGCTCATATCCAAGAATCATTCTAACCAATTTCTTCCTCACAATTCTTATATAAAACGCATGAAGGTTTGTCAACAAAAATTTCTCGTTTTCCTCTATTATAGGTTCGGTCATTATGATTTAAGAGTGAATCTTTTTTCTTATTTCTCTTATTTAGGATATCATCTTTATAAGCTTCAAAAAGTGAGAAAGCATCAGTTCCAAAACTCAAGATGTAAGGAGATTTTCTTCTCTCTTGTCCATGATAAATTCGGTCATGCCTTCTTAGGAAGAAAGAAATTATTTTTGATGATATTTTGATTCATGAATCATGTTCTAGGATCTTTAAGGAGTTCACACATCAAGATTTCAAGTTTAAAAGAGTGAAAAATCTCCCCCTTCTCTTCCAAACTCAATTCGGCCATAAGGCCCAAAAGTTTATTAAAATTGTTTTAATTCTTATTTAGGAAGTTTTGGTGATCATAAAAGTTAAGGGAGTACTTTGGAAGCACTAACAAGAAAGGTAAGAGTTAGGATAGTTTAAAATATCTCATAAATATTTATAAGCTCATATTTAATGTTTGATGATAATTTGATGATATTTAAATATTTATAAGCTCATATTTAATGTTTGATGATAATTTGATGATATTTGATACTTATGAATGCCTATGCTAATGATTGGATGTTAAATGAGCTATTAATATGGTTTATAAGTGTTTGGTATGAGTTTTGATATTTGTGCATACCTAATTATGTTGGCTGAATTGCTAAGAGACTTTTGGGATCAAAATATAATTTTATATAAGTTGAAAAACAAGAAAAACCAGAAATTATTTTTAATATGGAAAGAGAGATGGTGTTTTAGTTGAATATTGATATTTGAAGTGTTTTACAGTATTGTGGACATTGTCCAACACGTTCTCTACGTGGTGCAATACGTCCCCTACGTGTTGGCTAAGATGTTGCCATGTGTTCAACACGCTCCCCACGTGTTGGTCAGAATGCTGCCACGTATCCAACACGCTCCCATGTGTTGCAACACACCCTCCACGTGTTGACTTCTCACCTAAAAAATCCACCCATCTGTAATTACATCAAATACTCTCATTTTCAACAAAAACACCAATATTTTTTTTATATAAAAAAATTAGCCAAAAAAAACACTCATAAGATTATGTTAATAAAGTTAATTATGTAAATGATTGAAAGATTAAAAAAATGAGCAAAAGAACCTAAAAGTATCATAAGCTAAAGATTTAAGTCTATGAACAATGTATACTGCACCAAATATGATTAAGAGAAAATATAGAGTAAAAAAAGGGTACCCAAAGTGTAAATAACAAATGACTAAACTAAAAAATATGAACATAGAAGATTTAGAGGTAAAAATATAACTATATAAAAGATTTGGGTTAAACATATAATTAAGATAAAATTTTAGGCATAAATAATAGTTTTAGTAAAATTTAGGGATAAAAATATAAATATAATAAAATACTAAGATATGAATAAAAGAATAGGGATAATATGATAATTTATTAGGCTAATAAAGAATAAAATTATTTTTAAAAAAAATTATGGGTAAACTAGTAATTTGGAAGGTCCGACGTACAAATTGATCATTTAAAAAAAGGGTTAAAATGATTAATTATGGAATATGGGGGCCAAATAGTCATTTTGATAAGATATAATAAGGTTAAAATAATAAAAGTTAGAACACT
The DNA here is from genome assembly GCF_000817695.3 of Arachis duranensis. Classification (NCBI taxonomy): domain Eukaryota; kingdom Viridiplantae; phylum Streptophyta; class Magnoliopsida; order Fabales; family Fabaceae; genus Arachis; species Arachis duranensis. The sequence goes on from NC_029781.3 coordinate 19,444,627, forward strand.
AAGGACAAACTAGTCATATTATAAATATTAAGGGCAAAAAAAGTAATTATGAAAAAGGGGTGTTAAAAGTCTTTTGAAAAAATATTAGAGGATAAAATAGTAATTAAGATAAAAGATTAAGGATAAAAATATAAGATTAATAAACTACGAATATAAAAGTCATTTATAAAAAGTTTAAGAATAAAGACCTAATTTAAAAAAAAAAATATAAAAATCATATGAGAAAAGGGTAATGTTAAAAGGATATATTTTAAAAGATTAAAGGACATTAGAGTCAATATATAAAAAGACAAAAGACAAAAAGGTTCTATAAAGATAGAAAAAGTTCAAATTCACTATAAAAATATAAAAATGTAAGTTGGTCAGATAGAATGAGTTAACTTTAAGTTTTCTAAATGTACACCCTATTCTAAGTATATGTTTAGCAAGGGTAGTAATTCAGTTAGTGAGGTGGGACGTTCGCTTGTGTGATAACTTCTATTTTTTAACTCGGAGCATATTATGACGTCAAGTTTTGCAGTGATTGTCGACTGTACGTAGTTGAGAAATCATATTTCAGATTGGTTTCGGGTAATGTCAGGTTGTGAGTAGTCAACCGACAAATGAGTTTATGGCCTGCATTAGATAGACATACATCATATTACTTGTCATGTTTTCTCTGTGTTTTTGCTCTATGCATATTCTCTATAATTGTGTTCTATGTTTGTTTTCTGTGTTCTGTGATTTATCTATACCTACTTACTGACGAGCGTTAAAGATTGGTTTAGAAAATTCATAAGTTAAAGCTCAAGATTCGTCGTATATAGCTCTAAACCGGTAATTAACACTATCAAAGTTTAGTTTAAAAATATATCAGAATTTCAAAATAATAACCGAAAATTTAATCTCGGACCGTTTTCTCTTGGAATCACAATCGAGTGCTCAATTATTGGCTACGGAAAATTGGGAGTTTGATTAAAATTAGAAAAAATTTAAATAGCAAGAAATTTAAAAGGTCAAGCAATATCTAATGTCAAGAGAATTTAAACAATAGCAATTAAGGTAATTAACTAGTAGAAGAAAGTAAATTCAAGTGCTAAAAAGATCTTGGCAAGGGTTAAGCATTACTATCCTTGTCACTAACTACAACATGATAATTACAAAGAGCAAACCCAATTTGTCAACCTCTACAAATTTAGAAAAGTCAATTAGGCTTAATTAACTATAATCCACAAGTTCTAACTAACTTACTAATTGAATTAGTAAAAGATAAGCGATAGTAAAAACAAGATTAATTAATATCTCTAAATTATCAATCAAATTGGACATTAATAACTCAAGGTTACCCAATTTTTCAACCCAAGCCAAGAATGTAAAATCTATTCTATAACTAAGTGAGACATTTCATCAAACATTTAGTGTACATAAAAAGTATCATAAAGTGTAAAAATAATAAAATCTACAAGTATCCAATTCAAGCAAGCAACAATAACATCTTAAGTAAAAAAGAATAAAACATAAAATATCAAATTCATCAAATGTAAATAAAAATTTAACATAAGTTCATAAACTAAAATAATAAGATGAAGAAACTAGCAAAATATTCCAACTAAAGTAGTGTGTGAGAATAAGAAAATTAGAGCAAAACTATATCTAAACAAAATTAAAGTCTAAAACTAAGGAGAAAATTAAGTAAAACCTTAGGAATTATTGAGAGAAGTTGGAGTTTCTTTTTCTAGAATCCCACTAAAAACCTAAGAAAATGTAAAAAAGAGTGAGTATGTGAGAATGTGTCATTTTTTCCTCACTTTAGCTTCTAAATACCATTAGTTGCAGCTGGTGGGGCCTTTGGGAAGCCCAAAACATGAATACACATGCTTCATTAATCAAGGAATGTAATCCCATCTTGCACAGCGAGAGAAGCTCGCACATGCGAAAATCTCACTTAAGTGAGCTTCCAGACAGCTTTTCTTTCAAATTTCTTTTCGAATTTGCTTTTTCACTCCATTCTTTTCGATCCTTTGAGGTCTTTGATGTACCTTAACCCTAAAACACCTAAAGAAATTTTATCACGGCATCAAATGGTGTAAAAAGAGATTGAGAAATTAATAATTAGAAACACAAAAAATATATTTTCACACACAACTTAATCAAAAAAATATTCAAAAAACTAAAACAATTAAGCCAAAATTGTGTAAGTTTGTTGATAAACTCTATACTTTTTAATACAATTTAGAATGGTAAAATGGAGTTTATCACTTACTATTACTAATATAGACTAGGATATAGTTAACGAGAGACTAAGACTATGATAAATGAGTGAAGACTAGACTTTAGGGTTAACACAATAAAATATCGGATTAGCTAAAGTGCTAGAGTTTTGCCCTTGTACTGATATATGATTTTTTTTCCCCTTCCTTAATACCCTACTAGAAAACATAGTGTTCCAAGGGTTACCTGAAACTGGAAGGTCGATCTCGGGCGAGATCTTCTGGTTTGATCAAGGCTGTTGTATCCGACTTGTTGGAGTAGGAGGTGCTGCTAGTTCTCGATTCACCAGGGGGTGGTGGTACCTGCAAGAGACTCCGATGCTTAAGTCAGTACGGGCTTTAGGCATATTTTTTGTAGGATTGGAGTATAAGTTATACCTGGGTGCTCCAGTGTATTTATAGTAGTGCTTGACGATCTTTCTTTGAGATAAGTGTGTTATCTTATCTTATTTTTTGCGAGTGAGATCATGTTTTTGGCCAACCTTCTTCTAGTAGTCGGTGGTCCTTTCATTCTGGGCCACTGTGGTGATCTTCCGAGCTCTTGTGAAGAGTTCGTTGTAATGGGCCAACCTTTAAAGAGGTCGGTCCATTGTCTTCGTGAAACCCGAACCCTTATAACTCAGTCCAGGATATAACTCATAGGTTCTCACCCCTTTCTTTAAATGTTCCTGTAGATGGAGCCCACGGTAATCATTGCTGGCACGAGAATCATGTTCATTGAGATGCCGATGGTATTAATTTACGACGATCTAGTGTTAGAGAGTGCCATCATCTAGAAAGAGCCTCATATCCGGATGTATATATTCCACAATTGTCCGTTCTCTTACCCGTTGTATAGTCCGGACTTCAACCCAAACATTCCTTACGAAGTTCCACTTTCTACCCTGCATCCTGAAGGCACTCTTCACGCCTTCACTCCACATTACAATCAGGAAAAATTCCAACCTGCAAGATGTGATCCACAATCCGATGTACCACCAGATCCTTAGCTAGATCTCCATCTTTTTTATCTATTGGCAACACAATTTGACCCCCTGAGAGAGGTACTTGCTCCGACGATGGCCATCAGACCTTTGATCAGTTCATCTAAGGAAGAGGATCTTGAGTAGGACCTTGCATTGGAGACTCAGACAGTAGTAGACGAGGCTTTTGATTCTCTCTCAATTAGTGGAGCTATAAAAGGTGAGTCGGAAGCTGTGCACGACAGTCCTAAGATGATGGGAGTAGACTGAGTTTTCATTTGAAGACACCTATAGATGAGAGCATCTTTAAAACTAGATTTTGATTCTATCTCTTTTGCTAGTATTTTATGAGGGGTGGAATTTTTACTCTTTCTAGGCTAGCCTAGGTTCTAGCTTAGGGGCTCCTGTGTAGGCCAGGTCTTAAATGTCGTATGTATGATAGTCATATGCATTGTATTATAAGTATATAAGTCTATTATGACTGCAAGGTTATATATTTTTTGGATTGAATATCTGTTATGACTTATATGTTCTTTATTGATATATAAACTAGACCCTCAAGACAATCTATGTATGCTAATTGTTTTATTACATATTCTGTTGTATGAATGTATGATTTTGTTTATATTATATGTTCTTTATCTCAAATACAAAGTTATAAAACTTGACTAACTTACACGATTCTGATAGTACAACAGGCTCATATCTATATATGTAATATAGAGTCTAGAGTCCCATAGGTTAACGTAGTGGTAAAACCTGACGATTGTCAGTTGTCCGGATATACTAAAAGTTGGGTCATTATACCTGACCTTTTAATTTTTTTTTTTTGACAAATACATTCTTAAAAACATTTACATGCAAAAACATCCTTAACTTTTACAAATGGAAGAAAACATTCTTAAATTAGACTTGTGCTTAACCTCTCTTTCTTAATTAATTGACCATGAAATTGGCGATTAAATAAGATAAAGAGAAATTGAATTGCAAAGGAATTGAGGTTTAATTATATAAGATTTGTCATGAAATTATCTCGTATGAATCAAAGTAAATAAACATGAATGTTTTTTTTTTAAAATTAAATATTTCTAAAACCTTAATATCTCCATTCATTGTTTTTGTTCTCTAATTATTCATAAGTATTTATTCACATACTTTGCTGTATTATTTTAAGATCTTATCCTTCCTTCATGAAAATTTGTTGATCTAATTAGAGATTTGATTAAAAGTTATTTGTTCAATTTGTTAATTTTGCTAGAAACAATATTTACTTATCATGGTATTACTTAAAGTAATTTGATACCTATCAATTTAAGTTAATCAAATCTTTGGCTCATCAAATGGGCTTACTGCGAAGCCAAACTTCTTTAGTTCAGAATATAAGTATGAATACCGTTAAAAGAATTTGCATATCCCTATTTAATTTGAAGAAGAATTTGGAAATCATCATTGGTGTGTTTAATGATGAATATAGATTTAGAGAAGGTCACTTTAAAATAGATATCAACTTTGTAACTCTTGATGATTTTAAAAAAAATACTGAAGGACTTGTTTATTTCTAAGAACCGAAAGCTTAAGTGGATTAAAAACGATAAGGTAATCCCATTAACTTTAATCACCTTTTGCAGTTGGTTTTAGTTTTACCGCTTAATGTACTATTTCAACTTTTCTAATTATATATTCCTTGTCCACAACTTCAAATTTCTTTTTCGCCCTTACAGACTTACAGTACATATTCTTCTCTTTTTCTACTCTCACCAACTTGATCTTTTCTATTTCATCTTTTTAACTTGATAATAAGAATAATAATTAACCTCTATTCTACACATGGACCATTTGAGGAAGAAAAACACACACACATTTATAAAGGGGGAAATAAATAAATGAATGTTGAGTGCAGTTGCTCCTAACAAGTACCATTACTTTGTTCGGTTCTAGAAACAAAGTTATTTTCTCTTTGTGAAAAATACACAACTTCATACATGCAGACTTAATTTTTTTTAAATAACAGAGTAAAATACTAAATTAGTCTCCTACATTTAGACATAATTCTATTTTAGTTCTTAAGGTTTAAAATGTCCTATTTGAATCCAAAAAAGTTTTATTTTTAACTTCAATGTAATCCTACCGTGAGGTCAAAATTAAATAATTAAAGGGATGTCCTACATAACAGCATTACAAGAACAAGATCGATAATATGGAAAACAAATACAAACTCTAAAAGCACAAAATCAACCGTAAATGTATTAATACATTTATTTATCATTCTTCTTACAATTTAAATAAAATATTTTTTATAAAATTAAAGAGAATGATAAATAAATGTATTGATACATCCACGGTTGATTTGTATCTCTCGAGGTTGTACTTGTTCTCCAGATTATCGATCTTATTCTTGTATTGCTGTTAGGTAGGACATTCCATTAATTATTTAATTTTGACCTCACGGTGGGACTATATTAAAGTTAAATGAAATTTTTTTGGATTCAAATAGGATTTCTTAAATCTTAAGGACCAAAAAAGAATTATGCCCAAACGTAGGACCAATTTAGTATTTTATCCTAAATAATATTAATATTATTTTAAATAAATTGACAAAATAATATAATTTTACTTAAAATAAATCTTAATGTTAATTTTGAAAATTTTTTTAAACCATAAAATAATATATATTTAGGTTTTTAAATATATTTCATTTTATTATAAAAAATAAATATAGAAGTAATCTAAATTATATTTGTTTAGTAATTTTACCTTCTAATATGACTTTAGGTAACATTATTCAAACAATATTCACTTTTCCAAAATTACCGTTGACAAAAAAAATATTCAACTATACAAACCACATAAAAATCCAATTTCAATCAAAATTATTAATTTTGCAAAAGTATATGTTTATACCAACATTCTCCAAACTAGGGATGCACATGGTTAGATGAAGCCGGGTTTGATATGATCCAAATCCGTTTCAAAATATACATCGGGTCTATTTATTAGACTCGAATTCGATTCTAGACCCGATGAAACCAATACATTTTTGGACCACAATTATACCGAATAAAAATCGGGTGAAAACCGGATCGTTAACATTACATTACATTGATACCTTCTTGTAAGCTAGCATGTAAAAATATCCAAATTTTCAAGACTTCAACAATTATTTAACATGATAAAATTCACTTAGAAAACTATAATAAGAACCAACCCTTCTTCAAAATTAAAGCATAACCACAACCAATACTAAAGCATAGCCACAATCAATAATAATATTGTCTAATAACACCAAATATTTAAATCAATATAAATAACACAATATTATGCATTAATCTAAAGTATTATGCATTCTAAACATAAAACATTAACTTATAGTCTTATAATGACTAATAACACAAAATATTAAGATTTACAATATTTAAATTCCACATAAAAATAGCCATGATCCATCACTAATAATACAAAATATTAATTGTGTATGGTGACCGGGCCACCGGACCGACTTCGGGTGACCCGAGCTATGGCCCGGATCCAACCCGAAACAATGACCGAGTCTATTTTTAAGACCCTTATCTGGTCCTAAATCCAATAAAATTACACCAAATTAACCCCTAAAGTGTTCGGAACCGGACCGGATCTTCGAATCGGATCGGGCCGTGTGCACCCCTACTCCAAACACATACTAATTCAAAGCATAATACATTATTTAGAAAATGTTTTTATTCTATGATGATAAAGGAGGAATCCATATTCACACCTAATGAAATTAGAGTGTCATGATGTTGGACTGAACTGAAAATGAATTTTTTCAATTGTTAAAAAATAATTAAAAATATAAAGTATAATCTTTAATTTTTTATTATTTTTTTATATTTATTTTTTATTTTATTTATAAAATTAATGGTGAGAAATCATATTTTACTTCTTCAATTGTAAAAAAAGAAAATCCATACCCGACTAAACGCTTATCTCAGGACATCAATTTTTGTTAGACTTTGTTGTAGTAGAAGCAGAAGGGGGACCGACGTTTTAGAAATTTTGTTTGACTGTGATCAAACTAATTTTGCTGTAATTTGGGTATTATAGCCTTGCTAATGACAATTTTGAAAATGAATTTAACAATATTTTTTTTCTGTAATAATACTTTTTTTAATTCATCAGAGTTGGGTTTTGTGCTTTTGGTGGCGATGGACCTGTTATGTGAAAGATTGGGCTTTTTACTTCAATAGTGACTATAGTGACATTTTCACGTAGTTGAGCTAATTTAATCTTTTATTAGTTTGAAAAAGTATTGTTATGGCACTGTCATGTATATGAAGAAATAAAAAAGTGTTTGGGCTAATAATGTTACCGAAAATAAGGATGACGGGTATTTGATGTTGATTTTAATTTTGGGCCTTTGCTAAAGTATCTTATTGAAAAATAATTTGAATTCTATCCATAAATTTTAGGGACAAAAGGGAAAAAAAATAAAAGTGAGATATTTAGTGTCAGAAAAAAAAATTAAACTCCGTTGGATACTTGTGCTGTGTGTTAATGTGGAATAGTAATGACATAATTTGAAGGTGAATTATATGATAAAAATATAAATTTACAGATATTTTTTATTGGATGAAATAATACTTGAGAGAACTAAGATTTATATTTTGAACAACAATAATATATGTTGAGTTAAGTATACAATTAATTTGATGATAATAACAAATATTGAATTATTGGGTTAAAAATCCAATTGAATTTAATTATTTCACTTAGTGATGCAGGCCCCAAGATAATTGTTGCTGCCGCCCAAAGGAAAGGAATAAAAAAATTCAGGTTGCTAAATGAACAATGATCCACCAAACTAGCCCAATGCCAACCAAACATTAGTGAAGTACAAATAGAATTTATTAATGGATAGGATCAAATGTTGATTCAAGATATATATATATAGTAAAAAAAATGTTATTGAAATCACAATCTAAATATACTCTACTCTATTTTATTTGGACTCTTAATATATATATATATAATAAAAAAAGTAGTTATTAAAATCAGTTGATCATTTATTTGTAATTTTATGTTAGATTTTTTTAAAATTTTATTATTTTTAATTTTAATTTAAACTTAATTTTTTATTTTTTATTTTATTAATATGTATAAAATATAAAATAATTAAATTTTATATTTATTTAAAAAAGCGGATAAATCGGATAAAAATATGGTTAAGTAGTGTCAAAATCAGTAAGCTTGCTTCCAAGTTGCAAGTTTCAAGTACAAAATGCACACATGTCAACTTAATTGACCTCCCTAGGTCCCTATATAAATCTCAGCTCCTCCAAGCCTTCTCTCTCGTGTTCCAACTTCCAAGTCGCAAACATGTATAGTAACGACAAAGAAGAAAAAAGAAGAAAGGAAGAGGCCCTAATGAAGAGTGATTCAGAATTACCACTTGGTTTCAGGTTCTACCTCACTGCCGATAAGCTTGTCAATTACTAGTTGTGCAAGAAATGTGTTTCGGAGTCCATTGTTGTTCCTATCATCAAGGAGATCGATTTATACAAATTTGATCTATGACACCTTTCAGTTATACTACTTAATTTTTCAAGAACAAAAAAAAAAAAAAAACTCACAACAACCAAAACAAGTACAGTATTTTTTTTTCTATATATAGAAATGACTTTATACGGTAAAAAAGTGATATTTCTTTTTTTTATAGGGACTGCAATTTTGTAAATATTTCAATGATTCGCACTCAAACGGAGTTGCAAATTATCTCGCTGAGTTATATTTTTTAGTGTGATCTTACCGCTCACAACTGCTCTATAGAATAGAAGCCGTTACACTGAAGATTGGAGTAGTGATGGTTGACACTGAAGAGGATTTTGAGGTTTGGGTTTGCTTTTGAAATTAAAATTTTTTTGTTGACAATAAGTAAATTTTTTTAGACTTCCATAGAATACTTTGCCAAATAAGTTACATCCCTTCGAACATGACATGAGAAGTGCATCTTTTTAGTGGAAAAAAAATTAGATAATATTTAGTATCTAATTAAATCCTTCATTGCTTTATCTTTTCTATTTAATTTTAGTTCTACTTATAAAATTAAAAGTAAAAGATAGTGAATTTTTTACTGTAAAGGATCTATTTCCCATGACATGTGCCTTGCACCAAGTAGACAATACTCACTTAACATGTTCATCAACAGATATACTTTTTCTTATGGGATACTTAAGGCACAGCTAGTGATGAATCCAAAAAAATTTAATAATAAAGACAAAATATGATAGAGTTGTGATGGAGATAATAATACTAACTAAGGTAGAGAAAATCGAGATTTTACGTGAAATCGAAAAAGTAAATAAAAAACGTAAAACGTAAAATCTTAACAAGATTTAAATTGTAAAATCGTCAGACTTAGTACAAATTTCGTAAAATCGATAAACTCATTTAAAATCGTAATATCGGAAGATTTTAAGAGTTAAATCAAGATTCTAGCTACTATGGCTATTGATGATATTCATAGTTGAAAAAGTTCATTCAATTAGTGTAATTATTATGAAAAAAATTAAAACTAATTTTAAAAGAAGAAACACAAATGGATAGATAATATTCTCTCTAGTTAATTTTTAACAAAGAACGTAAACCTTATTTAAATTTTAAAATTAATCATTATAATGGACATCTAATATAAAATTCTCAAATTGACTACTAAGTGTCGAAAATTAAATAAAAAATTATTATGGAGTTAAATTTAATAATTTAATAAAAATAAATAAATATTATTATCATATATTATTTAAAAAAAATTTGTGAGATACTTGCCCACAACAATGGTAATAGATCCGTCCCTCCGCATAGCATAATTTTCCAATCAATTTCTGTAATATATATATATATATATAGGTGCCTTCTGTGGTACCTATTATCTTATTGTACCTATGGTGACTACAAAAAAATTTACCAATTGTGGACATTTGGTAACTGTTTTTTTTTTAGTGTATCACTAAAAGTATTGCTTAAAGAGAAAGTGTTACCCTTAATCGTTAACTTGGCTCTGATACCAAATTTTTAATTTCGATTTTTCTTTTAATTTCTTTTTCAAAATTTCTATTAGCTCTTCATATTTTTCTTTGAAAGTATTGACCATTTCTACCAGTTTTGATTTATAACTTTTCAATCTTGTTTTAGTTTATAATATTCCTTTTTGCATAGATTATTGTATATAAAATCTTTTATCTGTTTGTCTTTTTCTTTAATATAACTTCTCAAATCCTCAATAACTTCTTTTATTTCTACACTTTCTCCTGTTTCTAAATATCTGTTTAATTTTTCAATTTCATTCTCCATTTTTTCTTTTAACAGCTTTAATTCTTTTAGGTCATAATATGGTTTTCCAGGCATTTATAACTTTTTTAAGTTCAATTCCAACTTGTTTATATTTATTCTTATTTCTATCCTTCTTATTATAAGATCATTAATTTTAATCTGAAGATTGTTTAATTCCCTTTTATACTCCTTTATTTTACCTTTTAATTTTCTCGTCCTATTTCTTTTAATTTTATTTTCTGGTTTTTCAATCTTTTTATGCTTTATTATTTATTTTAAAATTTCTGCAAACTCTATCATTGATTATCACTATTTTCTAGAGATTCTATTAATTTCTCTAGCTCTTCAACTTCTCTTTTCAACTTGTCATAGATTATTTTTAGGGCTTTGAATGCACTTTGATTTATTTCAGAAAACTGTAAATAATTTAACCGATTTTTTCTTTCAAATAGCTCTTGTTTCTTGTCTTGATAAGTTACATATATTTCTTCTTTATTTACTGTCATAATTTAGTGTTTAGGTTTTATTTAATTTTTCGACCTTTTTTGTTAGTTCTTTTATTTCAGAATTTTCTTCTTTAATTTTTAACTTAGATAAACTTAAAGGGCTATTAATTTTAGATTCTCTTATTTGAAAATTCGATGAAACTAATTTTCCTGATGGTTCTTTTAATAATAGAACTGGGTTTTCAATAGCTTTATATTTTGATATTTCTGTTTTTACAATTTTCTGAAATAATTCATCAACATAAATTCTTTCTCTGTTTTTAAATATTATACTATGATGGCTATTTGTTAAAGCATAATTTATTGCATATGTAATTGAAAATGGTTCATCATCTTGTTCCATTAGATTCTTTCTGTGAAATTTATAAGCTAAGCTTATAGATCTTCCAAAATTTTCAGTTGATAAAGGTATAGCGTATCCAAGATGGGCATTGAATTTAACATTTACGTTTGCCAAGTTTCCATGAACAATTCCAATTATTTGATCTATTGGGTCATCAGTAATTCTTTTATCACAGATTGCTAAGCTTATTGGTGAATTAATTCCTTTCATATATGTAGATTTGATTAAGACTTGTATACTAATATGGATCCATCCAATTTTAGATCTTTTTTGTTGATCCTTAATTTTCTCAATCTGTTTACTCAATTTCTCATCATTTATCAAAGCTATTTCAAGTTCTCCATTGGCGAATTTTATTTTTATAGGGGCTTCAAGTTGAATTTTTCCATAGTATATTATATTTTTTCTATTAAAAACTTCTTTTAAAAGATTTTGTTTATTAAAATTTTCATTTGACTTGAGATTTAATTCTGTTTTTAGAACAGCCTGTTTTTAATTATCTAATAAAGCAGATAATCTATAATAATCAGATTCTTCCGTTAATTCTAAACTTTCTAAATAATTCATAACTAAGAGATTAGGATAAAGGCGCACATTTCTGGAGAAAAACTTCCTTTATTTAGAATATTTCACATAAGATGTTTTTATCTCCAGAGGGGAGATTATAGATACTAACTCCAGAGGGGAGTTTAGAATTGGTTTTTCCTAAGGGAATTCTTCTTCAGACTACAGAATCGCCTCGGCAGCTTCCTCCTTGCTCTCCTAGCATATGAGTACTCTTAGCCTCCTGCTTTCTATTGTCTGATACCTTCTACAATTGCCTAAGCAATCTATTTATAATGGTTGGGTCTGATGGACAATTCCCATCCTTACCCTTCTTATGACGTCATTGCTTACGTCATTGTTTATTATCTTGCACCAGCTACATCGTTGGTGCTCTATGACCTAAGCGCTTACGTTACTATGCAATAATGTTGAGAGATGCTTCAGATGTGCTGTCCTCCTCTTTCATCATGTGACCTTCAGATGCGTTGTCTTCTTTCTTTATCATGTGGATTGATTCCGTTTCATTATTGCTTTCTTCAGATAACTCTGAGACACATAGCTGGCACTTGTGGTCTTCTCTGTCTTTTATCAAAT
>NC_029781.3:19457362-19458109 GCF_000817695.3 Arachis duranensis
AACCCTTGCTAGTGTGCTGGCTAGTCTTCCTTCATGACTGTAGATTGTTAAATCCTGAACTTAATCAATTGGTTGAAAATTTCCTGGGAAGACGGACATGAAGATTACTTGATGTGCTGGAACCAAGCATTCTTCTTCTTCATTAAAAATAGGTTGACTATTCGTAAATTTTAGGGATATATCCCTTGGATTTACGTTGTCAATCATATTTTTAAATCTTTTTACTGCATCAATAAATCCTGCAGGAAACTCACTAATAATTTTCAAATCATTAAAAATTAAAATTGTATCAATTAATCCATACTGGAAAAACTGATAGGTGTCAGATGGGGAAGCCTCTGGAAATATAACCAGCTTTGTCGATGGGGAAGCATCTGGAAATATAACCAGCTTTGTTAGCTGTTTTTTGGCAATAGGATAATATCCCAAGATTGCCATTTTTTCTTCAGTCCAATTCAGGACTATGTTAAGGGTTTCTCTGAGATTTGATCTACAGACCCTTTTCTTTTCCTTGATTTCAGCCCTTGTAGGAATGTTTCTTATTATCCCTGTTCTCTGGGTTTGAATTGGAGCTTTATCTGCTCTTTTTAGGATTTGCTCTGGATGAAGAACTTCATATTCCCTGAAGGATTCCTTTGCTTCTTCCAGTGTTAAAAGCCCTCCTTTATGAATTATCCTTGATTGATGTGTAAATGGTGCTGCTTTTTCCCACGCATCATATACTCCTTTCATGGGGCCATTATAAAT
>NC_029781.3:19458270-19460343 GCF_000817695.3 Arachis duranensis
TTTTGTTTGTTGTGTTGATTTCATTGCTTCGATGGCCTTCTTGAGGGATTGGATCTGTATCCTTATTTGTTGGCAATGCTTGCATTTTTCGAGTTCTTGCTCATATTTTTTAATTTCTTGATCTAATGCGTTGTAGACGAACTCCATTCTCTTGTTAATGTATCTGCAATAACATTTTTGGCACCCTTAATATATTCTATTTTTATTGGATATTGTAACAAAAATAATTGCCATCTTACCAATCGCCTATGATTATAATCAACTTTTAAATTATATCGTATGAAACCTGTTAGGTAACTTGAATCTGTCCTTAATGTAAATTCTCTGGGTAGTAAATCAATTTTCCATTTCTTAAGAGATTTAATTGCTGCTAGAGTTTCCTTTTCATGAGTGGTATATCTCTGTTCTGTTGGAGTAAAAGTCCCTGAAATATACCTACAAAGTAATTCCTTTTGGGAATATTTAGAATCTAGTGATTCTTTTTCTTGTTCCAAACTTTTTATAGCTTTCTTAGCTTTTAGACATCCTGACCAGGTTATGTCTGAAGCATCTGTTTCTACTATTAAGTAGTCATTTTCTTTTGGAATATAGAGTTCTGGAAGCTTTTCACATAACTCTTTAATTCTTTGAATTTGCATACTGTCTTTTTCATCCCATTTCCATTCTTTTTTAGTATTTATTTTTGGAAATAAGCTTTTAGTGTATTCTGTTATATTCTTTAAAAATCCTTAATCAGAAATATAATTTATACACCCTAAAAATCTTTGTAATTGTTTTCTATCTTCTATTTTATTAGGAAATAAATTTACCTTTTCTAGGATTGTAGGTAACTGCACATAATACATTTGGAATGTTAATATCTATTGCACTTTGGTCTGTTGAAGCCTACAACAAAAATCAGAACTAAAGTTTAGGCAAACAATTCTATTCAAGAATTAAAAAGAAGAGATAGATACATCAAAAAGGTCAAGTAATCAACAAAACTGTGACATAGCAAAGAACTTGTCTCCTCAAAAATAGCAAGCAAAGCATTATCAATTATTAGGACATACTCTATTAAGGATTCACCCACTTGGGGTGGCATCAAAAAATGACATTGGTGCTCGAAAAAGGAACATATGCAATTTATTGAAGACAATATGATGAGCGGATATTTTATACGCTTTTTGGGGGTAATTTCATGTAGATTTTAGCATGTTTTAATTAGTTTTCAGTAGAATAATATTAGTTTTTAGGCAAAAATCATATTTCTGGACTTTACTATGAGCTTGTGTGTTTTTCTGTGATTTCAGGTATTTTCTGGCTGAAATTAAGGGAGCTGAGCAAGAATCTGAGTTAGGCTGAAAAAGGACTACTGATGCTGTTGGATCCTGACCTCCCTGCACTCGAAATGGATTTTCTGGAGCTACAGAAATCCAATTGGTGCGCTCTCAACGGCGTTGGAAAGAAGACATCCAGGGCTTTCCAGCAATATATAATAGTCCATACTTTGCGTGAGGATAGACGATGTAACTTGGCGTTGAACGCCAAGTACATGCTGCTGTCTAGAGTTAAACGCCAGAAAAACGTCATGATCCAGAGTTGAACGCCCAAAACACGTTATAACTTGAAGTTCAACTCCAAGAAAGGTCTCAACTCGTGGATAGCTCTAGTCCCAGCCCCAGCACACACCAAGTGGGCCCCAGAAGTGGATTTCTGCACCAATTATCTTAGTTTACTCATTTTCTGTAAACCTAGGTTACTAGTTTACTATTTAAACAACTTTTAGAAACTTATTTTGTACCTCATGACATTTTCAGATCTGAATTACATACTTTTTGACGGCATGAGTCTCTAAACTCCATTGTTGGGGGTGAGGAGCTCTGCAGCGTCTCGATGATTTAATACAATTCCTTCGTTTTCCATTCAAACACGCTTGTTCTTATCTAAGATGTTCATTCGCGCTTAATTATGGAGGAGGTGATGATCCGTGACACTCATCACCTTCCTCAACCCATGAACGTGTGCCTGACAACCACCTCCGTTCTACATCAGATTGAATGAGTATCTCTTAGATTCTTTAATCAGAATCTT
>NC_029781.3:19460424-19473995 GCF_000817695.3 Arachis duranensis
TGACAACGGTGACACCCTACATAGAGCTTGCCATGGAAGGAGCCTTGCGTGTGTTGAAGGATTTCAAGGAAGAGTTGAAGTCAAAGGACAAAGCATCTCCAAAACTCCAACATATTCCCCATTACTGCACAACAAGTAACGCTATTATTCTCTACTATTTTTCTAATAATTTTAAATACTTTGACTTCTTACAATTAAATCAAAATAACCTTATTGACCTCCTAACTAAGATTAATAAAATAAACATTGATTGCTTCAAACCAATAATCTCCGTGGGATCGACCCTTACTCACGTAAGGTATTACTTGGACGACCCAGTGCACTTGCTGGTTAGTTGTGCGAATCACAAATTCGTGCACCACAATACATTCCATTCATAGAGCAACACACTTGTTGATTCTTTTGTTGGGCAAGTAAAAGCAGTTAATTTCTTTGTTTCTTCGTCTAAACGAAGTTGCCAATATCCTGATTTTGCATCAAGAGATGAAAACCAAGTTGCTCATTTGATTTTTTCTAAAATAGAATCTTTTCTTGGAAGTTTGTGAGCATCACCAATAGTTGCTTCATTCATCTTCTTATAGTTAATAACCATTCTTCATTTTTCCTCTTTTAATTTCATTATTGTTTTCGACATAAAAGGATGGAGCCGCATGAGGACTTTTGCTTAATCTTATAATTCCTTTTTCCAAAAGATCTCTACATTCTAATGAAAACTCTTCTCTATCTCTTGCGGAATAAGGGATTTTATTTGGAACATTTATCTCTTTTGTAAGATCTTTTAATTTAATACTTACTAATTCGTTATTTGTATTTTTAATATCTAAAGGATTTTCAGCACAAACTTTATCCAAAAGTTCTTCTATCTTTATTTCAAGATTATTTTTTGGGATATTTATCTGAAAGTATAAATTTAAATAACATGTTTCTAATATAGAAAATATTTTAAATTTTAAAATCTTATCTATAGTAGTAGTCGGTATTTTTATGCGTTTTGATTTTTGATTTATTGAAGAATCGTGTGGAGCTTTTAAAACTATATATGTTAATTCTTGAATGAATGGATGATATAACTTTAAAAAGTTATTTCCTATGATAAAATCCATTCCAGAATCTAACACATATATTGATGGAATAATGAACCTGTCAGTTATTCTAACTCTTAATGGTTTCTTTAATTTTTTCCAATCAAGTTTTATATTTGAACCAGCAAAGCATTGTGTTGCTCCAGAATCTATGAAAGCATTTATAAACTTTTCTGTTATTTTTATAGTAATAAATGTGGCATTATTACTCAGTCTCTGAGTCTGTTTCCGAGACATACTCAAAAATATAGTTTAAGTTATCATCAGATTCCTCTAATGGTTCCATTAAACAGGACTTAGCAATTTCTATTTGCTTAGTAAGATCCTTTTTATCCTTCTTTTTCGAGTATTCATTTGCATAGTGTCCTTCTTCTTGGCAATACCAACACTTACAATTTTCTTTTTTATTCGGGCAATAGTCATTTTTCTGTCTTTTGCTTTTATCGTTATTTCTTTTTCTAAAATACCTCTTTTTTCTCCAGTTTGGATAGTATTTTCTTTTTCTAAATTGATGTTTTCTTTTTCTTTGAAAATTTTTATTAAGACCATATTTTTGGGGTATCTCTTCATTATCCTGACAACAAATTCTAATTATATTCGCAAATCTTTTTTGAATTGCTTCTTGCATACAACGTTCTTTTATTTCCTCTCTTATTGCAGAGGTTGCTCCACCAAAATTATTTTCAATTGTCCCTCTATTTATCTCTCTTATAAATCTTCCCATTATAAATTCATTAGCAGGATATGAAAGTTTTGTTATATACATACTAAGATAATGATTTTTATCTTCTTTTAATTTGTAATAATGTATTCTATATTCGCATATATAAGATTCCACATTACATAGATCATATATCTGAATATTAGCTAAATGATTTTTTGCTTCTTGATATTCTTTATTATAGACTTCTTGTTTATGATCTATAATATTTTTTCCAAAAAATTCTTTATATAGAATCATCATTATATATAATATCTTATCATAAGATGTTGCTCTTGTTGCTAATTCTTCTATTATTTGGTTTTCTATTGATGTCATATAATCTCTTATAGTTCCTTTAGTATGAAACCCTATGTAGTTCCAAATATCTCTTCCAGACAATTCACTAAGCTTTGGATTAATAAAAGCTTCTAATAAAAAGGAATTCAACCAATTTTCGAAAAAAAAATTTTCATTCTTTTACAGTCTAAGTCAAGCATTCTTTCTCCTTCCATTTCCTGGATTTTAGGGACATATTTTGATGGTATTTTTGTATATTTTGAATCTTTATTTATGAACCTTTTTTAAAAGCATAATTATCAAAACCTGTTTCCCATTTAAATTGAGATTGATTATCCTTAGATGTTCCAGCTTCATTTTTAACTTGTATTGGAATTGCTGTTTCTTCGTCACTTGAATAATCTAAGATATGTTCTTATTTTTTATATTTTCAGAATTTACTAATTCTTCTATTTGAAATTCCTGTTTCATAATATTATTTTCTTGAGTCATTTTTAATTGTTTAAAAAGCATTGTAACTTCTTCTAATTTTTCTTTAATATTCATAATTTTAGTGGTGGTTTTACTTTTAAATTTGTTATGTTAATTATGTTTTGAAATTTTTCTTCCTTGGGATTCTCTTTTTCCTTATTTCTTTGAAATTTTATGGATGTTAATATTTTTTTAAGCATATCTACTATAGAGTTTAATTGTGGGTTAAAAGTATGATATAGATGTGGGGAATCATTTCCATGGTAACATTTTTTAGAAATTTCGTGTGAAAAATAAGTTTTTTTCAAGTTTTTGAAGTCCTTCAATAAAACTTATAGTAAAATAAAGATTTTGAGAAAAATCATTTTGTATTGATTTTAAGAATTCGGTGTCACTACAGTTAACATTAGTTAAAATCATTAATTTTTTATCTATTAATTTTGATAACTTAATTATTTCTTCTCTTAGATCTTCTAATTTACTTTTTTCCATTAGGTGACGCTTTTCTTTGTGAAGAATTACACTTTTAAGTTAAAAGTGTAACTCTAACCACCACTAATTACCATAGTCATAGCCACCAGCTCTACACAGGACTTGCACAGTAGATGCTAATAGAAAAATGACCACGTCGCAAACCACATGAACCAACACTAATAATAACACATGATACATCATGAACAATAATGGCCTAACATTAACTGGTCAAATTAGTAAAATTAAATTCATCAGTTAAGGCCTCGAACTAGGTTTTAAATCTCAACTTGCTTCACTTCAGAAAGTCTTTATAAACAAATTACTGAATGATTAAAAAATCCTATGTCATAGATAATTAGAGAAGCAAATGAAAGCTCATGAATCAGAACTATCTAAGTGTGCATCAATCTTTTGTTTCCATATTCATCAGTTATTCTTCCCATAACCTCGGGGAATTAAGTGAACAAAATTAGCCATAAACTATAAAACGAACAAAAGGTGAAGATGATGCTGTTAGATGTATAACCATTAATGTTGTCTTTGCTTAAGTTTTTGAAATGAGTGATTTCATGATATGGTAAGAATTTTATGTCTGAAAGGTCTAGAGTTCGATCTTTCGTGAACTCCAAAAGTAAAAAATATAAACTCTTGTTTGAAGAATAGTATTAGAGATATAACCATTAATAATTTAATATTGTCTTCTCTTATCAATTTAAGTTTTTTAGGATGAGTAGTTCATGATTTGTTCTCTAATATGTGGTTGTCGATATTATTTTTTTTTACGGTATTTTTCAGTCAGATATGTTAAGGATTAATTCGTCACAAATTTGAACTATATCTAAATCTTCTCATTAGGCAATGAACTGCTGCATAAACAAGACAAAATTTCAAATCCTCAATATTTATTTAAGTAGACTAATAAGATAACTATTAGACCAATCTAATTAGTTATGAGTATATAGGGCCTCACGTAGTTATTGATTTGTAGTTCTTGTTTTTTCTTTTAGGCTTCAGCCCCAATAGATTACTAGAAACAAGAATAAATTCAGACTCATAAAAAACATTAGATATGATCAAGTACAAACTCAAATTGCTGAGAAAAAGTCTAAAAAAAAAAACAAATTCAAATAAAAATCAGCTGAGTTCAAATAAATAAATTTTTAATTTATTTATAATTTTTTTATTATCCACAGATACATATTTAAAATACGCTACCACGCTTTACTTAATTCAGCTCATCATGTTCTTAATTTTTCAATGTATAGATTCGGGGATAAATTTTACAGGGTCAAATATAATTAATTACTTAAGTATAAAAGTAGTTTAAATCAATGTTAATTGTGCCTTTCTTCACTAATCTTAGCTTCTTCGGGTGAATTCATGAAGTGCCATATATGTGTCTTGTACTTTTTCATTCCATTGACTCATCTTAGATAGCTAATCTCGTTTAATTAGTTATCTGTCTAAGTTTTAGAATTTTCAAGCAATCACATCCATTTGAGGTGGATCAAAAATAGGGTGACAAGCGGGGAAGTTCGTCCCGTCCCGCCAGAAGTCCGCTCCGCTCTATCTAGTGAGGCGGTCTCAGAATCCTAACTCGCTCCGCCTAATGGCGAGTTAGCGGGTCGGCGGGCTAAGCCCGCCAAATAACCCATTTTTTTCGTTTTTTTTAGTTTTAACTATTAAATAATATATATATAAAGACATAAAAAAATCTCTCCTATTTTTTACTTTTAACTATTATAATTTCTAAAAGTATAAACAAATTATAATTTTTATATTCACAAACATTAAAGTCTTTGTAACAAGTTTTCATCCAAAACATAATTATAAATATTGTTCCCAAAACAAAATAAACATAATCCAAAACATAACTATAAATATTGTCTCTAAAACAAAATAAATATAATAAAAAATACTCAATTTTCATCTTCATTCTCTTGTAAGTTGGGTTGGAGGAAGTTGGGTTTTGGTAAAAAAATTGTAAAAATACCCTTGCTAAAAAAATTCCAAGCCCGGCGGAAAAGCCCGCCCCGCCCCGCCAAAGCTCGTGGTTGAAGCGGTGCAGGTTAGGCGGGCTTTTATTATTTGGCAGTCACAATTTTCCAGCCCAGTCCGCCTTTTCTATCGGGTTACGTGGGCCGGCCCGCCGGATTTAGGCCCGTTTGACACCCCTAATCGGCACTGCGTAGAGGACTGTCAGGGTGGAGGTCGTGGCGGTTTAGGCGCGGGGTTGGCTCTGAAGATGCAAGTGGCGTAATGGCTTCACGAGATGGGAACGGGATGCGATTCGCGCTTGGATGTGGTCGGAGATGTGGACGGCGGTTCCCGCAGTGACGTGGCTGGTCTACGCAAAGACACGCTTGTGGTGACAGTAACTTGGACGACGACGGCGATCGTAGCTCGGGAGAGGAGGATGGAGACACTTTGTTTAAGTGTGAGTGGAGCGCGATAAAAAAAAAAGAATCACAATGGGAGGATTGATACAGGATTAGGTTAGGGGTTTCTTTTTTAATAATCCTTATAATTCAAGTTGTTTATTAATGCTAATTATTCATATTTTATTTTTTTAATAAAAATAATAATTATTAATTAGAGCTATTTAAAAAGTTGATAGACTATTTCTTGATCCCCAATATTTTTTTAAATTTTTTATTTTAATAAATAAAATAAATGTATTAATTATTGAATTAAATAATTTTAAAAGTTATTACCGAAATCCGTCACCTTTCTTTATCTTGTTTACACTATAAACGAGATACGTGTAAACAATTTTTCAGCAACTATAAAAGGATTTCTAACCCTTGGGATTTTTCACATTCATTTCATACCTTCTTCTATTCTGTTTTTCTCACAAAAAAGAAGGCAACAACAGCCAATAATAGCGTATACATAGTTGTGTGTGTTTACCCCAATTGTCGTATGAGAAATGACGACAATGAGATGATATTTGAGTGTGAAAATCTGATTCTGTTGCGAACTCAGCGTGTGAGTTCGTTGTCCGAGTTGAGGAGTTTGATATTGAGAAATCTTTGGGGCACTGAAACGAGGGAGGTCGGAAGGGTGGATTATAGGTTGCTGGCACCGCTGGGTAATGGAGTGTTCTACTTTTGACTATTTCGGCTTGCAGGGGACGAGCATGTGCGACTGATGTTCGACATCCATGGAAGAATCATGGCGGAACAAGTGATGGAGCTTTTTGCCGAGGTTGGGGATGTTGGTGGCAGTAGTTCTGTTCACTCGACCTACGTATAGGATGACCGACCTTTCGCACAACCACCCATTCATGTTGCCATTCAAGTGGAGAACATGGAGGTGGGTGAGGAAGACTCTGATGAGGAGTACGTTGCTGATAGTGGCGACAGTGATTCTTCCGAGGGGGGTGACAATGAGGAGTTCATACCGGAGACGCCCGCTCAGGCAGCTTTGCGCTATGTTTTGCCTCCCCCACCCAATTCCGGCACTATCCGATGTACCAAGCCACTATCATACATTGGATCTAGACGTCATGCACGAGAGAACTCCGTTTTCCAGCATGGGAGAGGAGGATTACAACCTAGATGTTGGGGTAGAGTTTCGGTTTGGCCACAAATTCAAATGCCGAGATGCAGCGATTCAGGATGTGAAGAACTACAGTATTCGTCGGACTGCAGAGTACTATGTGATCGAATCCAACAGACTGAGGTACCATGTGCAATGCCGTCAAGCTGTCAATGACTGTCCATGAAGTCTCCGTGTTGCCCTTAGACAGAACCTCAGATACTGGTGAGTTTAAGATTCATTGAAGCGTACTTAGTAGTTCATGGTTTCCATACATTACATATTTTCGATGCATCCCACGAACCAAGGAGGGCACAGGGCCTGCAGAGCAGGGTCATCATATGCCCTCCATACAAACTGAGAGAATCGTTACATAACAAATAATTAGTACCTATAAACAAATGCAACATAAGGGACCAAAACGAAATTGCAGTTAGGGTAAAGCATGGTGCTAACGTCATCGAATCGTAACTTGTCGATCGAAACTCTCCAATGCAGGATTCTAGCCTCATGCTGATCTCTACTCTGCTGCTGTAGTCCAACTAACCTGACACCAATAAAGATAATAAAAGCAGTTCATTAGGCAGTTGTTCGTAGATAGTTACAAACTCATAAGTAAATAAAGACATCAACAGTTGTTACCTCGCCGCCATAGGATACATGTAGATTGCTCGCTCCGATGGACACCACTGAGGAGATTTCTGGTATATCCAGGACATCAACAACGGAGTGCAGTCAGCGATGTCTGTGACACCTAGTGTGTCATTGAGTAAAGTGACTGATACGTCCAAGCCAGCATGGCCAAGCCCCAAGACAACGCCTGACACCAGCCAAAGTCTTGAAGAAGTGGGAGTCATTATTGGACGTGGACCAAGTTGTTCAACTTGTCCGTCATCAGATATCCTCTGATCAGTAGCATGATGTAGCATCTAGCGTACTGTCGGAGGGTCTCCGGGTCGTCCGTACCGGGCATCTGTCAGACACGATCCCGCAACCATACTAACTTTAGTGTGAACAACTCCTTTAAAGTCACTAATTTTTTATAAAGTTCCTACCATGTTTATATTTTTTTGTTACATTTTTTCAGAAAAAAATATTAAACCTAAATAGATACTTCTTTATAAATTATAGATATTAAAAATAACAACGTAATTTTCATATTAAGTTGCATATTTTTTAGAAAAATCTTATTCCGTAAGTTTTAACATATGTGATTTAAAAAGATTCTAATTATTAAATTAAAAGGGGTAAAATAACTAAATCAGAAACCATTCCAAACTAATAATTATGTGCTAGCAATTTAACACAAGTGAATTAAAAGAGAGTTCTAAAATTCTACTAGTGACCTATGGCACAATAACTATACAAGCTATATTCTACTTCTTCACTACTACCCTAACCATAGCTACATACACAGATTTATCTATATAGGATTTTTTAAAACACAATAACTTAAAACTAACCGCAAAGTCGGCTACCCCAACGTAATGTGAAGTGTCGTTCAACCTGTTGATGTCTCTGTCATTACCAACTGCGCGCGCCGTCATCGTAAGTATCGATTATATGCTCAGAAAAAGGTAAAAGGAAAGAGAAAGTAGTTAAAAATTTCAAACTAGCGCTCGGTCAAATCCTATAAACGAGTTATATATATATATATATATGGCTAAGCCCGCCAAATAACCTCTTTTTTTCTTTTTTTTTTTTACTTTTAACTATTAAATAATATATATAAAGGCATAAAAACATCTCTCCTATTTTTTACTTTTAACTATTATAATTTCTAAAAGTATAAACAAATTATAATTTTTATATTCACAAACATTAAAAAGTCTTTGTAATTATAAATATTGTTCCCAAAGCAAAATAAACATAATCCAAAACATAATTATAAATATTGTCTCTAAAACAAAATAAATATAATCCAAAATACTCAATTTTCATCTTCATTCTCCTGTAAGTTGGGTTTTGGTAAAAAAATTGTAAAAATACCCCCTTGCTAAAAAAATTCTAAACCCTGCGGGAAAACCCGCCAAAGCCCACAGTTTAAACGGTGCGGGTTATGCGGGCTTTTACTATTTGACGGTTCCAATTTTCCAGCCCAGCCCGCCTTTTTTGGCGAGTTACGCGGGCCAACCCAGCGGGTTTAGACCCGTTTGCCACCCCTTTCAAAAGGCTCAAAAGTTTCTTAATATAGTGTTTCTTAATAACTGTCTTCGAAGTCCTTAAATCTAGGTCCAAAATTGTTCAAAAAGCTTGTTCTACTTAACAAGCTATATGCATATACTTACCAATTTTTGTCTATATCATGCTCCATGCGCTTCCAAAGGCACGCAGTTTTTCTTTGAACATTTGTTGTTTCTTCTATGTAGCTGCTGTATTGAGTTAATAAGTAGCCAATTGTTGTTTTTTGATGCCCGTGTTGATACAAAATTCTTGGGCATGGCAAGAAAAACCGATATTCCATTAAGTACCAATATTATCATCTGTTATTAATTTGTGATAATTCGGCTCCAGGAATGTTCTCCATCCATGCAAATTGTAAGCAAAGTACAGTAACTCCTTTCGTATGATATTGTTAGAATCAACATTCATAATGTGCGTTCATTTTTCACTGGGTCTCCATTAAGCATTTGGCTATCTAGAACATCTAACGAACAATATCAAACGAAACCGTTCGTTGCTGTCTAACTTGTAATGTACTATTATTTTACTCAACTATTGCTGCATATGGTACAGCGATTCTAATTAGTAATTACAATTATTAGCCCCACTGTGGTATCCATCTCTTCCAAACCTCTATTTGACTATTTCTCCTCCAATTATGCCATCTAAAAGCATATCTTGTACTCGTGCTAGTCGTTACACTTCGATGCCATCATGGTAAGCTATTGTTAATCACTTAGTTGTTACTGCGAGTATCTACAACAACAATTAGGCCTTGTTCCACTATGTTGGTTGGACATATCGGACAACACCATATTTCTTGTCATGTTATTGTAAGTATATATAATCAAGAAACACATGTTCATTTATTGTGATCAACTCATAAACTATGATAGAAGTATAAAACAGAAATTGTGAATCTAGCTAAAAATATTGGTAGCATTTCCGGCAACATACTTTTATTTACACTCAGTTTGCATAAAAGGAAAAAAGTTGTAGCCAAAAGTTGTTCTCAAAAAGGAGCAGCTCAGTCATCAACTTCAGCTTTGATTTCTTTCATCAACTCGTTCTTGTAATCATCGAATGTTCCAACCGAAGTCCTTACAGTACCATCCTCGACAACCCAGATTTGACTCCTCTCTTCATCCTCACATACACGAGATATCAATCTCGAGTCATGACTAACGAGAACAACTCCACCAGTGAACTCGTCTAGTGCATCCGCCAATGCGTCAATACTTTGCATGTCTAGATGATTAGTGGGTTCATCCAACAACAAAATATGGGGTCTTGACATGGATATTGAGGTGAAGACAACCCTGGCCTTCTGCCCTCCTGATAGTTTGGCAATAGGGGTGAGATGGTTATGACTAGGTAGCCCAAACTTACCGAGTTTTGCACGGACAGCCTCTTGCTTGCTAAGTCCCTCCTGGTCTGGATGGAGACGAAGAAGATACTGAACAGGGGTTTCGTCCATAGTTAGAAGGTCCACAAAGTGTTGCGAGTATCTTCCTATCCGCAACTTCTGACTCCTCCTAACTTCACCCTCAGTTGGAACCAAATCACCCGCCAGAAGGTTTAGTAGTGTAGATTTTCCAGCTCCATTGGGCCCAACAATGGCAACACGAGTTCCCATATCAATGCCAACATCAACATTTGACAGTCTGAAATCCTCACGATTCGGATAACTGAAGCTCACTTCAATAAGCTGAAGAAGTGGAGGTGTGAGCTCAGTAGGTTCAGGAAAGTGAAACTCAACACTGTAGTCCCTCCACTTCTGTGGAACCTCTGGTGGGGCCTCATCTTCATCAACCTTGCCCTTGCCCTTGCCCTTGGCTTTAGATGCTTCTTTAGCTGCCACAAACTTTGCTCGGTCCTTCACCTTTTCTTGCTGAGCTCGGTTACCACTCCTTTTTGCAGCTTTCAGTTGCTTGTCATAAATCTCATACTTCTTGTTCATCTCTTTACGACGCTGTTCATACCCACTCTCAAAGTCATCAAAGTTTCCACGATAGAAATGGAGTTTCAAGTCATGAAGATGAATAATCTCAGTGCAAACTGTATTGAGGAAATCCCTATCGTGTGACACAACAACCAAAGTCTTCTTCCAACGGCACAGGTACTCTTCCAACCAGAGAACAGCTCTCAGGTCAAGGTGATTTGTGGGTTCATCAAGCAATAATAAAGTAGGCTGCACAAAAAGTGCTCGAGCCAAAGAAATTCGCATTCTCCATCCACCACTGAAAGATTTTGTTGGTCGGCCCTGCATATCCTTCGTAAAACCCAAACCCGCTAAAATCTTTGATGCTTGAGCTTCAGCAGCATCAGAACCCATCAGTTGTAGTTTCTCGTACAGCTCTGCTAGCTTCTCCCCTGCATCATCTTCCTCATTACTATTATCTTTCTCAACACTTCCTTCGGCAGAAGTTGCATTTTGCAGAGAAGCAACTTCTTGTCGAACTTTAACCAGTTCTTCATTAGCTGAAACAACAGCTTCAAGAGCTGTTTTGTCATCACCAACTACCTCCTGCTCAACTAGAAGGACATCAATATTCTTAGGTACTGGTATCTTCCTCCAAGCAAGAAGCTTCAATAGTGTGGACTTCCCCTTTCCATTGGGTCCAACCAAACCATACCTCTTCCCATGAGATATCTTCACTGATGCATTCTTCAGAAGTTCTTTACCCCGAGCAGACACCGAAAAATTCTCTATTGTTATATCTTTGACATTAGCATCAGCATCATCGTCTCCATCAAGCACTGAAGTCCGACTTCCAATAACCACAGTGAAAGCATCATGATCATCCTTAAGAGCTTCCTTCTTTGCCTGCTCAACAGCATGAGCTGCTAAAATATCCTTCTTCTCACGCTTCTTCAGCTCTTTGTCTGTGGTTGATACTTCAAGTGCCTTCAATTCACTCCTCTGATGCCGTTTGGAAGCATTCTCTTCCTCCTCCTCCAAGAGAGCTTCATCTTCATCTTCGTCGGATGGAGGAAGATCAATACCATCAGTATATGCAGAAGGTTTTGGAGCAGCTTTTGCTTTGGGCTTAGTGGAAGAGGGCTTTTTGGGTTTATCAGGCTTTTCGTCCATGCTGGCCAGCATGGCAGAGATGGAAATTTTTTCCTTCTTAGGGGCATCTTTGCTACTTGCCTTCGTCTTTGCAGATGGGCCTGCATCCTCTGACTTTTTTCTAACCATTGTTGAAACCTAGCAACACAATCGAAAACCACATTGATTTAGTCAACTAATCACATCTACAGTTTTGTTGTGTTCTTTACTCATAAAATAAATATTTCACTTATCCTACAAAATAGACAACTCATGCTAGATTTGTATCTAAGACATGTAAAATTGAGCTAATCAATGCTAAATTGAAAATGTGAACATATCAAGGTCACAAAATATATACTTCACGTAGGATAGAATGCATATAACACACACAGTTTTCTTAATAAAAGAACAAATATTATTAAAAATAACAGTATTACATTATTACATAGAGATTAGAGAAATGCATCCATCTAAACAAAACATGTGCCTTGAGATTTACCTGTGTAATCTACTTGGTGCAAGGCACATGTTTCGTTTAGAGGGATGTATCTCTCTAATCTCTATGTAATATTGTAATACTGTTCCGTTATTGTTAATAATATTTGTTCTTAAAGAAAACCTATATGTATCATATGTATTCTATCCTACGTGAGCATTTTGATATCGCAACATTCCAAAAGTACACCACAAAGTGGAAACTAAACCAAATAAAAAAGAACAATTAAACATAACATAATAAAAATGCCCACTTGCATATCAGCAATTCCAGAAAATTTTGCAAGTAACTGAATATATTCATATCTAAATTTAAAATTAAAAAACTACACCAAGACCCAGAAATAACCAGAATTCGTATCAGAACCAGAACCTATTGATATCTAAATATTAAAACAAAACTACAGAACCTATTGTCTATTCAGTAGTTTATAAAAGAATTAAACCGCACCAGAGAAGAATCATACAAAATTGATGATATCTAAATTTAGAAAAAAATTAACAAGTCCAGAACCAATCAACCTATTGTCTACTGATATCAGTAGTTTAGAAAAAATAATTAAACCACACCGGAATTTAAACTAAAAAAATAAGATAAAAAGTCCAGACCAGGACCAAAATGGCAGAATTCATACCAAAATTATTGATATTTAAATTTGTTTAAAAAAATTACCTTGTAAGAGGAAGCTCAGGCAGAACCGAAGAAGAAGAGAAGCAGCTCAGGCAACCGGAACCCCTTGCCAAAGTGAAGCAGAAGTAGATCGGCAGTGCAGAAGAAAGAACCGGAGAACAGAGGCGAGGAACGCAGACCAAAGGCGAGGAACAGCGTGTAGCGTCGATTTCTCCGGCGTGGGGAAGAACGAGGTGGCGAGCGGCGATAAACCACGAGCAGTAGTGAGGAACCTTCAGCCTTCAGCTTAACCGAGGAAGTGAGGAGTGGACATGGACGATGGTGACGGCGATGTACCACGAGGAGTAGTTAGGCGAGGGATCCGTCCGGCCTCCGGCGTGACGGCGCAAACAACGGTGGACGGTAAGGACTGAGGAGAGGGAGTTTTTGGATGGGTGGGGAGGCGCAGCGCAGTCGAAATGAAAGGGAAGGGGAAACAGGGTTCGAGTAAATTAGGGTTTGAATGCATGTATTTTTATTTATTTATAATTTTGAAAAAATTATTCGAAATGAGCGTTAGAAAGATTTATTTAATTATTAAAAAAATCTTTAATATTAAAATTATTAACAAGAACTAAATCTTTTATAATATTTAAGAAGAAGAACTAAATTTTTTATAAA
>NC_029781.3:19474185-19475751 GCF_000817695.3 Arachis duranensis
TATAAAAAAAATACGTAAAAAATAATTAAAGGTATATTTGTCTATTTATAAAAAGATTTAATTTTTTTTTAAATATTATAAAAAGATTTGGTTGTTGTTAATAATTTAATATTAAAGATCTCTTTTAGTAATTAAAGAAGTATAATAGCCCGTACTATACACGTGATAAGACTGAAATTACAATTTTAAATTTTTTTGTTAAGATTAATTTGAATTATAATAATTTGATTAATAAAAATATAACATATTATGTATTGTTTATTTTTTTTAATTTAGTATTAAATATATTAATTCTAAAATAGTTATTAATTAGTTTTAGTAATTTACTTTTTTCAATAAATCAAACATATATACTCAATGTGATCATAAATAACCTAGTAATACTTAGATCCACCAACAATTTTTTTATATGTTGTTTTACTATTAAAAAATTATATCAAAATCAAGTCAAAATAAATAATAAATTATTAGAGAATTCTAATGCACAAAATTCTCTAATAAACAATAAATAATTTAAATCCACTAAAAAATAACTCAACACTTTTCTTTGATACCTGCAAAATATATACCTGAAATAATATTATATCAATGTTAGTATACAGTTTTACAATCATCGACCGTATTTACTATACGTGACTCCTTCATATGTGTGCAGTCGAAAGATAAATGATTGGACTTTATTTTATTTTTCTAAATTACTATAATTATGCATTATTCATTAAATGCTACTTGTAACATAGTCACCAAAAAAAATGCTACTTGTAATATAATTGTAATATTGTAATCTACTTAATATACTAAAACTGGGTTTTCCCCCGGCTACTAAAGGTGACGTGTCGATCTCTCATGCTTTCGTTTTCCCTCCAAAACGAATAAATTTTTTTCTATTCTAAATTATTTTATTGTAATTATATTATAATTAATACTAAATGAATAATATATAATAATACTAATTTAGCAACATATCTTCATTATAATTATATCAAATCAATATTTAATGCACTATTAAACTACTTATCAATTATCAATTAAAAATACTTTTAATAATTTTAATGATAATAATAATATCAATAATAGTAATAATAATAATAAAAAATCTTTGTTACCCATTCACGTATATCAAATAATTTTTTTAAATTATTTTATAAAAAATATCTTTAATATAATTATATTGTAATTAATATTTAATGAATAATATATAATTATACTAATTTAGAAACATATTTTCATTATAATTGTATCAAATCAAAATTTAATGCATTATTAAAAAATTACCTTAATAATAGATAATTTACATATTTATTTTTGTTTTACTAAAGTCTATATATAGTGTTTTCCTGTGGTACATGAATCTAAATTTGAGAGTCAATTCATAATTTTATATTTAGTATTTTTTTTACTACTTCATAGAATAAGAATGTATTCTTTGTTTTTTATTGAAGTTGATCCTTTTAAGGTACAATTTATAATTTTTTATAATATTTTTCATATACTCATTCTATTATATTATTCTTTTAATAATTTATTAATTGTTGTTACTCTAAGTTATTCTTATCGTCTAATGTT
>NC_029781.3:19476600-19477730 GCF_000817695.3 Arachis duranensis
CAGAAATTACCAGCTTTCTTTTGCATGCATGCAATGCCATTGAGGGAAATAAGAGTTAGTTTGGTTTCTCGGTGTGGCAATTCTATACCTTGTCGCATTGCATGGATAGCGGATGATGAAGCTTATCTAACAAGAGGATGGTCTGATTTTGTACGAATTCTAAATATTGAAACTTACAATGTTATTTCAGTTGGTTGTCATTACAAGAATGATTCTATACTATACGTGACTAAGGACTAGAATAGGTTCAATATTGTTTAGGTAATTTGGTTTTACTATTAGTATTTGATTAAATTATAATTATAGAATTTTAAATTATTGCCTCAATTTATATATTATGGTTATTTTTTGTGGATTTTCTATTTTTAAATAATTTAATAAAATGAAGTAGTGTCAGATATTATTAAGTTTATTTTTATCCTTTATTTCTTTATTTGTATTTTTATTATATTTGACAAAAAATGAACCTACACATATATTAAATCGTTGATCTAAAGACAATTTATTTGCCAATAAAAACATATTTTATTTATAATTGGAATAAAATTTATTTGCCAATAATCGGTGGATAAAATTGAAATTATACCCGTGTCATATAATTATAATTGATTAATTAGTATAAAATAAAATTATACTCGTGTCATGAGTAATAATCTAAATAATTATATTTTAACAAAATATAATTTAAAATAATTTATAAACAATTATATTAACAAAAATAATTATTTAATAATTGATTTAAAAATCAATGTAAAAAATAATTTTTAATAATAGTATTATTAACTAGGTAAATAATATAATTTCAAATTATTACTTGAAATATAAATAATATATGGAAATCAATTGAGTAAATCAATGATTTTGCACCTTAATAATTTGACAATTATTACTCAATTAATCAGTTAATTGAATTAGTAATAACAATTTCTAATTTCAAATTTTGTATATTAAGTAATTATTAAAAACTGGGTAATAACGATTTACACGGAGAAATTATTGATAAGTTCAATTAACCATAAAGAAGATAATATACTAACAGTTTTAGTATATTATTTATGGTAAGTGAAATTATTTCCTCAAATTAACTTTTATATAATTATAGTAAGTCTCTATAATTAAAGCAATATAAA
>NC_029781.3:19478227-19479104 GCF_000817695.3 Arachis duranensis
AATTGAAATTGAAATTAAATAATTTCTATTTATATAATTTTTTTCTATTAGTATCAAGTATTTCCATTAGAAATTCATATCGCTTGTAATTAGTGTATATATATAAGTCGTAATAGTCATTTGTTTTAATTATTTTGACGTTAATGCTCTTGCGATTGAACTAAGTGGGTATTTAGAAAGGCTAACTAATGAGCAGAAATTTGCATACGATCAAATAATTGGTGCTGTTAGCGATAATATGAGTGGACTTTTCTTCTTATACGGTCAAGGTGGTTGTGGAAAAACATTCTTATGGTCAACTATATCATGCTCAATTAGGTCTAAAGGAGGTATAGTTTTAAATGTTGCTTCGAGTGGGATTGCTACACTTTTGTTGCCTAATGGAAGAACTGCACATTCAAGGTTTAAAATTTCTTTGACCATAAATGAGGATTCTTTGTGTAGTATTAAACAGGAAAGTCCTGTTACAAGGTTAATATCCAAGGCCAAATTAATCACATGGGATAAAGCTCCAATGATAAGTAAGTATTGTTACGAAGCTTTAGACAAATGCCTCAGAGACATCTTAAGATGCTCAGATTCGTATAATGCTCATTTGTCATTTGGGGGTAAAGTTGTTGTTTTCGGAGGAGATTTTAGACAAATTTTACCTGTGATTCCCAGAGGCTCAAGGCAAGATATAATTCAGTCTTCTATTAATTCTTCATATTTGTAGCATAACTGTAAGATTTTGAAGCTTACAAAAAATATGAGATTGTCACTAGGTGAAAACAACAACATACAAGAACTAAAAAATTTTGCAGAATGGCTACTAAAAATTGGTAATGATTTGGCTGGTGATACAACAGATGGTGAATCGATCGTTCATATACCATCT
>NC_029781.3:19479767-19495455 GCF_000817695.3 Arachis duranensis
TACTAAATCTATTTATTTATTAAAATTTATTACTATCACTTAAAAAAATTTAGAAATTCTAGGAACTAATAGATGAATTCTTATTGTACATTAGTTTGAGAATATTAAAATTATCATTAAAAATTCGTATAATTTTATTCTCTTGACAAACAATTTTATAATTACGTTAATCATATAATTTTATATACAAACATTGATACAATGTTATTTCATGTATATATTTTGCAGGTATCAAAGGATAGCATTGAATTGTTATTCAGTAGGTTTAAATTATTTATTGTTTATTACAAAATTTTCTGCATTAGGATTCTCTATTAATTTGTTCTTCATTTTGAGCTGATTTTGATATTTTCTTACTTCACAGTATACCAACATATAAAACTTTGTTGGTAGATTTAAGTATTACTAGATTATTTATGGTCATATTGAGTGTATATCTAATTTATAAAAAAATAGATTAAATAACTATTTTATAGTTAATACAGTATACCTGATTTATTGAAAAAAGTAGATTAAATAACTATTTTATAGTTAATACAATTAATACTATATTAAGAAAAAAAATAACGCATACAAGTTATTTTTTTATTAATTAAATTATTATAATTAAAATAAAATTTAATATAACAACTTAAAATTATAATTTTAATCTTATCACGTGCATGGCACGGGTGATTAAACTTGTATAATTATAATAAAGATATTTTTCTAAAATAAATTTAGAAGAGAAAATAATGCTTTCATTTTGGAGGAAAAATGAATTCATGAAGA
Organism: Arachis duranensis; assembly: GCF_000817695.3. NCBI lineage: Eukaryota > Viridiplantae > Streptophyta > Magnoliopsida > Fabales > Fabaceae > Arachis > Arachis duranensis. The sequence continues at coordinate 19,480,539 of NC_029781.3, forward strand.
ATTGACACTTCACTTTTATTAGTTGATAATGTATTAAATATTGATTTTATATAATTATAATAAAAATATTTCTCTAAATTAGTATAATCATGCATTATTCGTTAAATGTTAATTGTAATATAATTATAATAAATATATTTTTCTAAAATAAATTTAGAAAAGAAAATAGTGATTTCATTTTAGAGGAAAAATGAATTAATGAGAAATTGACACCTCATTTTTATTAGTTGGAGGAAAAATCTAGTTTTAGTATATTTCTCGTTATTATATATTTTTCTCTAGTCATATATCTACTGTTTTCTTTCCTTCGTTTCAGCATTTTGAATCTGGGTTTAACTTGTCGTAGTTCTTACTTCTCAGTCATTCTATTAGATGTAGTTGATAACTATTGAAATTTTTTTATTAACATAGGAGAAAAATATATTATTATATGATAGAATTAATATCAGTATATTTTATTATTAAATACACAAAGTTAATGTACACATAAAAAAGCAAAAAAATAAAATTAAAATAGCAAAAATGATAAAAAAGATTATTTTTACAATTCTATTTTGTCATTTTTATGTATAGAAGATTAGAAAATAATAAACTTTTGACTAAATTAATTTTGTATTTGTTGTATTCATATTAAATTCATATTAAATAAGTTATATTATTTTAATTTATTCCTTAAATTTATATATCATAAAAATCAAATCAATATACATAATTTTAAATTGTATGATACTTAAATATCTAATCAAATCAATTAGTTGATATAATTAATGCATCATAATGAATTGTATTTAATAAGTTAAACAAAATAAATTAAGAAATACTCTCAGAAACATGCTAGGTTGACACTATCATTAAATGTAAAAAATTAATTTTTATATAATAGAATCGATAATATAATAGACGGCGAGAAAGTGAAAGATAAACATTTTAGATCTTAGGTTGTTTCATTTGGATGTTGTAACGTGGGTATCACGTTATTTTACTTATTCTACCCTATATACCTTTTTGCAACTTTATTTCAGTATCAATAGAATTTTACTACCTTTTAGTAATAAATTAAAATCCAAAATAAAATTGAAAAAAAAAAGTAAAGAATATAAAATTATTGATTGAAATTTTATTTTATTTTTTGTTATTATAACATGTATTTTTATTTAATATACCAACATCGTACAAAATTAATCGTAAAAAAAGTATAAAATATAAATAAATATACTAAATTAAGAGATAAAAATATATTTATTATCTCATTTTTACTTTTAGCAGTACAATAGAATATCATGTACTCAACATAATTTAAGATGTAAATTATAATTAATTATACTTTTTTTTAAATTTTTAAAATTAATTTTAATATAAATAAAAATAATTTTAATATATTAAATAAATTAATAGAATAATATAAGTTAATTATTTTTCTATTAATTTTGTTGTTTTTTTCTGACTACCTTTAAAATTACTGCTTTTTTTTTAATTTGACCGTGAAATAAAATTAGAGTTGTTGGTGTAACACCCTAACTTTTAGCACCTCATGATCGTACTAAAAGTCTGAGTGCTACTTACCTCTAAACCTTTTTATTTTATACTATCTTTATTTAATATTGAGCCTTCGCGAATACGAACCGAAACTTTAGAAGTTAAGTTCATTTTGCCATTATTAACCAACCGCAACTAACAACAAAACACTTATAAGCATGAATAATAAAAGAACTCAGAAGTCAATCAGTCACGCAGCACACACACACAATCACAGAGTTACACAGCACAGAGATATGCGCAAACAAGCATGATGCATGTCTATTCCTATCGCAGGTAATGAGCTCATTTGTCGGTTTCGACCCGCACCCGACGCAATCCGACCCGCAAGTCAGATAAGGCATCCCAGCGGCATAACCTCTGCAAGTTTCCACTTCTTGCAGGCGCTGATTCTCCAGCTGAAGTATGCCGAACATGACCTCTGCAAGTACTTGCAGGCGTTGATTCTCCAGCTGAAGCATGTGCCACTTTTATATTTTTCTCTAGTCATATATCTACTGTTTTCTTTCCTTCGTTTCAGCATTTTCAATCTGGGTTTAACTTGTCGTAGTTCTTACTTCTCAGTCATTCTATTAGATGTAGTTGATAACTATTGAAATTTTTTTATTAACATAGGAGAAAAATATATTATTATATGATAGAATTAATATCAGTATATTTTATTATTAAATACACAAAGTTAATGTACACATAAAAAAGCAAAAAAATAAAATTAAAATAGCAAAAATGATAAAAAAGATTATTTTTACAATTCTATTTTGTCATTTTTATGTATAGAAGATTAGAAAATAATAAACTTTTGACTAAATTAATTTTGTATTTGTTGTATTCATATTAAATTCATATTAAATAAGTTATATTATTTTAATTTATTCCTTAAATTTATATATCATAAAAATCAAATCAATATACATAATTTTAAATTGTATGATACTTAAATATCTAATCAAATCAATTAGTTGATATAATTAATGCATCATAATGAATTGTATTTAATAAGTTAAACAAAATAAATTAAGAAATACTCTCAGAAACATGCTAGGTTGACACTATCATTAAATGTAAAAAATTAATTTTTATATAATAGAATCGATAATATAATAGACGGCGAGAAAGTGAAAGATAAACATTTTAGATCTTAGGTTGTTTCATTTGGATGTTGTAACGTGGGTATCACGTTATTTTACTTATTCTACCCTATATACCTTTTTGCAACTTTATTTCAGTATCAATAGAATTTTACTACCTTTTAGTAATAAATTAAAATCCAAAATAAAATTGAAAAAAAAAAGTAAAGAATATAAAATTATTGATTGAAATTTTATTTTATTTTTTGTTATTATAACATGTATTTTTATTTAATATACCAACATCGTACAAAATTAATCGTAAAAAAAGTATAAAATATAAATAAATATACTAAATTAAGAGATAAAAATATATTTATTATCTCATTTTTACTTTTAGCAGTACAATAGAATATCATGTACTCAACATAATTTAAGATGTAAATTATAATTAATTATACTTTTTTTTAAATTTTTAAAATTAATTTTAATATAAATAAAAATAATTTTAATATATTAAATAAATTAATAGAATAATATAAGTTAATTATTTTTCTATTAATTTTGTTGTTTTTTTCTGACTACCTTTAAAATTACTGCTTTTTTTTTAATTTGACCGTGAAATAAAATTAGAGTTGTTGGTGTAACACCCTAACTTTTAGCACCTCATGATCGTACTAAAAGTCTGAGTGCTACTTACCTCTAAACCTTTTTATTTTATACTATCTTTGTTTAATATTGAGCCTTCGCGAATACGAACCAAAACTTTAATTAAGAAAACGAAAAGAGACTTTATTTTACGCCACTAAATCACAAAAGTATATATATTCACATAGTATTAAATACATAAACTTATGTCAAGATTCCCAAAAACAAATCCTACCCCTCTAAAAACTCTAACTAACAAGACGAGAGGAAAACAAATCCTAACAACTCAACTTATAAACATATTTCTTTGTGCTCCCGTAACTTGACAATGAGCCTTTGCACCTATAGCTGAAAGGGGTGGAGATAGGGGGTAAGAACCGGGAAGTTCTTAGTAGGGTCGGGGTTAGAAGTTAAGTTCATTTTGCCATTATTAACCAACCGCAACTAACAACAAAACACTTATAAGCATGAATAATAAAAGAACTCAGAAGTCAATCAGTCACGCAGCACACACACACAATCACAGAGTTACACAACATAGAGATATACGCAAACAAGCATGATGCATGTCTATTCCTATCGCAGGTAATGAGCTCATTTGTCGGTTTCGACCCGCACCCGACGCAATCCAACTTGCAAGTCGAATAAGGCATTCCAGCGACATAACCTCGGCATCCCAGCGGCATAACCTCTGCAAGTTTCCACTTCTTGCAGGCGCTGATTCTCCAGCTGAAGTATGCCGAACATGACCTCTGCAAGTACTTGCAGGCGTTGATTCTCCACAGGCGTTGATTCTCCAACTGAAGCATGTGCCACTTTCTCCTGGAAGCCGTTCCATACACACGGGCGTCCCCGCACAATCATTCAAAAACAAAGCCCACGACTTAACACTTTCACATCGGCACCATAACTATTTACTTTCCGTCACCCTCTCATGACCTTTCAATCATTCACATAAGTACACGTGCCAATTTATCTTCTCTTTTTCTTTTAAAACTAAAACCACATCTTTATGCCATTCTCCAAAATCTTTAAAACAATTAATAATCCAACCGACTCCAGCAGCAAAAATATTTCTTTAATAATTCAAAATCAGTTAATATATTTCTTAAAGCTTTTGAAAATTCCATTTCTTATTCCCAAAATAATCAAAGCATCCCAGCTAGTTGTTCATACATAACTGAATCAAAATCTCAAGCAAACAACAATAATTCAACAATAATTTAATATAAACTCATTCAAATTCACGCAATAATCAGCTAAATCAACATTCACTTATCAAACTCACATTTGATTATTATAAAGTTACCAAACCCTACCTCCATACGAAATCAAACTAACGGGACTTTCGGAAAAGTTTTCTGACCGAGCTACTGAAGAGGAAAGTTTTAGAAATCATCTGTGCCTCCTAAAACTCCAGTTGGCCGAACTTAAGAGAAAGAAGAGCTACGTCACTGTCAACTTCCACCGATCAAAAGTGACGCCAATACGTAAAAGAGGAGGATACGAACACTTTTATCGGATTAGATTTTTTATTGGAGTTACGAATCTCAAGAAATCGAAATAAAAAATTCGATGGTGTTACGGTTTTCTTTCTTGCATGCTTCGGCCTTCCCTTTCCTTATTTCTTTTCTTATGAGTTCAATGATGAAAGGAACAAATATGGGATAAAGATGTTTTGATGATTGAATGAAATGGATTATGTGTCTTGATTATATATATTAATATATGCATGTATGCCACGTTTGGCCTTACTTCCATAAGGTTAATTGCTATCGTTATTCTTCAGTTTTCTGTTGAGGTCTATCCTGTGGAGGTACTTTCCACGTGGTAGAACTTCCTCAGGGAATATAAGGTTTTTATGAGGCTGATCTTGAGCCGCCATCCACACGCGAATACCTTCGTTTAAAAGAATATTTTTGGTGTAGAAAGTCTCAAATTCAGGATCTTCTGCTGCACGTATTAATTCATATGTATATATATGGGCAATTATAGCGTACAGATTTGAAGATGAAGATATGCTCTTTGATTCGTTGCACAGGTGACGCGTGGAAATCTGCTAGTGGTTGGGAGAGCAGCTCACTGACGTAACTAAACGACTTGCAGAGGTCGCAGAGCCGGTCTAAGTTGGTCCACATTGAAGCTAAGCTGATGGGGGAAAGGTGATTCCGGGTCAGCACAAGAATTCCGTTGAAAGGATTAAACGAATGGACTTAGCTTTTATGGCCCCGTATCTTAAATTATTGTGAGTGGGTGGTGGGTTATTTTGGTACTAGGGGAGTTAATTATAAATTTTGCGAAACAATAGAAACCACAGTGAAATTAAACCTTCTTTTAAAAAATGCAATGAAAATATGAAAATAGAGAATAAGACATAGCAGTGTACGTTCTGAATATTTTTAGAATTTAATTACTCTATTGAGCCATGTAGTTTGGAAAATTTTTCAATTAAGACCGTATACTTTTTTTTTCTTTTAATGGGGTCCCTGGCTCCCTGCATTCATTTATTTTGTCAATGAGGTCTCTGTTAACAGCAGTTGACTTAAATGTAAAGACATCTAATTAAAACAAAAGAAACTGGTACTGGACCCAATGAGAAGGAAAACAAAGTATAGACACCCGAATTAAGAAATAAATTTGTACAAGAACTCGATTAAAAAGGAAAAAACTATAGGGACCAAAGTCGAAATTTTGCGAAACGATAAGAACGAACAAAGTAATGAAACCTCTTTTTGAGTATATATAGGTCGGTTTAGGTAAATACCGAATCGCCAATGGAAAGATTTTGCAACTGATAAAATAACGCTAGACTTGCAGGAGCACGTTTCCGATGAGAAGGTTGATGACGTGCCCACCTAAAAATGTTAGATGAAATTTGTAATTAATTTATTATCTAGAATGTAAGCCCCAAATCCCATGAATCCCACTCCGTTCCCCCTTTCATAGCTAATCCCCCTTTCTTTATGCACTCTGTGACCATCTGAACGCAGTCTCCCCAAAAGAACAGTAGAGCTAAAGCCCCACAGTCTGACACGGCCGATGCCACCGATACCGCATGGTCGTCATGTCGTAATAAGTTCTATTGCGTCTACCAAATACTCTACCGTCTGTCTTTTCCGGCGGGTCCGCATCGTCTGTGCGCCCAAAACGATTTCGCCTTCCCCAACCCGCCACTTTCTGTCTTCCTTGCACCTTCACTGTTGTCTTCGGAATGTCACGCCATAGGAACGTGCTTCGTGGTTTCTCGCTTCCCTCCGATTGGTCAAGCATGAGGACAGGCACACATTAAAAATTGCAACTCGCTTAATCGTTTTTGTCCCGTCCGATCGCTGCCCCACCACTAGTGATCACTCGTAGCTGTCCTCTGTCAGTGTTCTTTGTGGGTTTTGCCGTGTTGTATCTCGTCTGTCTCTTGTTGTTGTGGGGTGGTGTTTTATTTTAATTTATTCTGTCGTGATTATTATATGTGAATCTGTTTGTAAGTTTGCGGGCATTGTTGTTAATAAACTGTATGACTTGTCAAGTAATTTCACAATCCAAAACAATTAAGGGTTGAAAAAGTGAGAGTGTGATGGGAAGGGAGGATCTTTTGCCAGATCAGGATTCAGGAGGATTTTCTAGGTAAGAGCAACTCATGAGTGAGTTTGCGTCAGACGAGCTGGCGGTTTTGGGTTCAGAGGAAAAATGTAGAGGATTAGGGTTCCAAGTCGGACGGGTTGAATAAGTAATTAAAAATTCCATCTTCAACTTTTCAGTGGCCATCTTAGCATTGTCGTCGTCGAAATTTGAGTGCAATAAGGTTAGGGATACTATTGTCAAATTTTAAAATAATTCTACGGACTATGTGATTACATGCAAACGTCAGAACCCGATTATATAATAATATATTTAGTAAAGTAATTAGTTAATAAATTTTAAATATAATAATCTAATTTTTAGTTAAGTAATATAAAAGAAGCTTTATTTATTTTATATTTTTATGTTATAGTTTAAAATATCATTTTAATAACATTTCTTAATATTAGAAACAAATTCTTACATAATAATTAATCTTAATAAATAAAAAATCAGATTTTTTTGTATTTATTTATTTTAAATTTTTTAGAATAAAAAACTTCTACCTTTATATAATAATGTCGAGTTAGAGAATAAAAAATTTAACTAGGAAAAATGATCTAAAAATAATAAAAAATAAAAATTATGTTATTATAAATATATGATTATACATATTATATATATATAACTATAAATGTTAAATTTTTGAAATAATTATAAATTATTATCTACTTATTATTACTACAAAATAAATATGAATAAAAAAGACTAGACGAGAGAGGCTTGAGGTGGCATATATATTAGAGAGTCTAAAAAATAATGAAATGTATACCAATCTTAATCTTATATGAGTCACTATTACATACACACATATGATACATATAAGTAGCTGATACATATTATTTATTCAGTTTTTCTTAAGAAAATAAAAAAATATTTTCATGTATTATATATAATATTTTAAATAAACTATATTTTGACAAATATGTGATAAAAAATTATATCGTATAATAATATTTTTAACAAAAATAATTAGTTAATAAGTATTGGATATAATAATCTAATTATTTATTAATTAATTTAAAATCAGAATTTAATTATTTTCTATTTTTATGTTGCAGTTTAAAATATTATTTTAATATTATAAAAAAAATTTTCACAATAATTAATTTCAGTGAGTAAAAAATATTTATATTCATTTGTATTTCTATATTCTTTATATTTTTAATTACGTAAATTTGGTTAGTTTAGGTCTTACTAATATAAGTTAATAATATATGGGAAAATTTTTGTAAAATACGGTTAGGAAGATTTAATTAAAAATAGCCTTTTGGAAAAAATTTTAGGCTCCTCTCGCTAGATGCTAAGTTGACACTTCCTTTGTTTCTATTTATAAAATGTACATTTGCCTCCCTTGTAAGTTTTAAAAAATTTTCTCTTTAATCCATTTTAAATGTTTTGTGTTAACTAATTAATATTAATTTGATCTGGATTTTTTTTTAAACAGTCGAATTTGTCCGTAAAATATACCTGAGTAAAAATTTTATTTTTACTCAATAAATTTTGCTGACCAAAATACACTTTAGTAAATTTTTTTAAAAGTATTTTGATAAAAATACAATTTAACCAATAAAAAAAGAATTTATTAAAGACTATTCTGATAAGTAAAATTTAACATCGCAAAACTAAAATAATATAAGGGAGGAGAATAATATACGTTAACATTGCGAAACTAAAAGTAAAATATAAAAAATTATTTTGCATATTTTTTATAAAAGAATAATTTAATTATTAAATAACATTTGTAATTATTAATTCCTTAACAATCTTATGCCCAAAATATAATTCAGTAACCTCAAAGCTTTACTCAACTTACTTGCTCTTATTTCTACTATTCTCCAACACATATGCAATGCCAGCACAAAGAACAAGAAACAAATTACGTACTGCATAATCCTATACATGTTATAAAGGAGAGATCAAACTATATATCTTTTGGAATTTATGCAACAGCCAGAACACATCATTAATGGACACATATCGGAGATCAATGACAAGAGCCTCTAGGTAGATCGGTGCTTACCAGGATGAGGAAGAAAGGCAACCCCACTCCCACCCAGCCACGACAAATGAGGGATTCAGGCAGTCGGCCAGCAGCTTCACCACGTGATACCACCACCGCAGCAAGCGGATCCCACTTTCAAATCCCAGCGGCACCTGCACGTCCCGTGATGCCGGTAGACCAGCCAGGACTTAGGGCTTCCTTCAATGATATGAGGCTACTGAACCGAAGACCCAAGTGCTACCTTTCATGCATTTTTTTTTTCGGCACCCCAAACATGGCCCAGGTTGTGAGCAACCAACGGAACACGGGATTTTCGCAATCCCGTTCGATCTCACCCAATGAAGCCGGCTCAGTTGCCCATCCGATCAGCGCCCTCAACTTCCTCAAAGCCAGCTGCATCCTGCATCATGAGAGCAACACGTGTCAAATCCTCAAATAATAAGATTGTACATCTGTATATCTGTACAAACAATATCTGTACACTAGTACGACCCTTTTCCCTTAATGGTTTTCCGGGAAACTAAATGATAGCTAGGATAATATTATAATAATAATAATGTAATAATAATAGTAATAATAATAATAATAGTAATAATAAATTTTGTCTAATCAAAATAGTTTTCTTAAAAACTACATCTTAATATAATACAATAATTTGTAAATAGTCAATTATTTAATTTATAAAAATTTGGGATCTTACATCCTACCCCACTTATAAAAATTTTCGTTTTCAAAATTTGATACAAGATGAAAAAGATTCATTTCCAGTTCACTTTTAAAAACATCAAAGAAAAGAACCAAAACGGTTTGGCATACTCAGTTTTTCAAATATGAAAGAAATCATATCTCATGATGATAACAGAAAAGGAGTAGTGTACTGCGGAAATTTAGAAAGATTCTTAAGATTAGAGTCTAACAAGGATGCACATAATAATGACAGGTAAACAACATTAAAGTTGAATGTTTCGAAAAGTTCGAGTAATAACCAGAAACGTGCTCAAGTAAGGATATGTATGAATAACAAGGTATGGTCAGAAAATATTCGAAACACATCCCAAGATAAAGATTCGGAACAAAGAATTCCACTGCAAAGAATCAAGGAAGAGACGACTTCAAACCCACTAGCACGAAATAATACTATGCAATTAATATTACAAATGCAATTAATACTATGCAATTAATTTAATAAAATAAAATTTAATTTAGTTATTATTATTATTATTATTATTATTATTATTATTATTATTATTATTAAAGTTTAAAAGAAAAAAAAAAGTTAAACGTAGATATTTATATGCCTGCATATATATAAGGACACATGCACCTTAGTCATCATATAATTCCATTTCCTTTTCTTTACTTTACCGAAAAACCAAAAGGGAAAAAAGAAAGAGAAGAAAACGTGGACTAGGTGCATGAATATATATATGTGTAACTTGACACCTAATGAATCTTTTATATCCACAAGTCACCATTAGCCTTAACTATCTTCATTTTCTTTCACTCAACACCGAACATTAACCCAAAGAAAAGAAAAAGAAAGGCCGAGAGAGAATGTGATGCTTCCATGGAAACCGTGAGTTTTCGATTTTAATTTCTTGCGATCTGCAACTCCAATAAAAAATCTAATCCGATAAAAGTGTTCGTATCTTCCTCTTTTACGTGTTGGCGTTATTTTTATTCGGTGGAAGTCGACGGTGACGTAGCTCTCCTACCTCTTGAGCTTGGCCAACTGGAGTTCTACGAAGCACGGAGGATTCCAGACGTTTTTCCTTTCAGCAGCTCGGTCAGAAAGTTTCTCCGAAATTTCGAGTATTTCGATTACGTACGAAGGTAGAGGATTTTATTTTGAAATTAACTAAATGCCATGGAAGTCTAGTGGGTACTTGTAAATAATTTATGATTGTTTGAAGTGACTGAATTTGATGAGTATGTATTTGATTTTCCGATTGAAAAGAGGTTGAAAAAGGTTCAGTTGGGACCCGAAAAAGGGTGGCTAACCCCGAGTTTTAGAGGAAGTGCTGCCAAAATTTTATAAAACCTGAGGTTTTATTTGAAAAATTACTTTAAAAGATTTGGTTTTGGAAAATTAAATTATTTAAAATATATTTAGTTAAGAAAAGATTTACTCTATTTTAAAGTTTTATTTATTAAGAAAAATATAATGTTTTAAACCCAATCTTTTAAGGAGAGATTTTGTTTTAAGTAAAGATTTGAGCTCGGTTTATTAAGAAAAAGAATCTCTACCACAGGAGAGCAGAGAACAAGGATTTAAAGAATATATTAATTAATGAAGCGTCTGCCACAGGAGAGCAGATGTGACATTGTTTGTGCCTTAGTGCCAAATGTAAAGTGGGGACGCCCACACACTGAGAACTATTTTCCAGATATACGCTTATTGATTTGGAAAGTCACACTGTATGCGGCCTGGCCGTACGACTTAAAGTCACACTGTATGCGGCCTGGCCGTACGACTTATAAGCACACTGTATGCATCTGGAAAGCCATATCTGGGACTTGTGCCCGGATAATGTCGGGAGCGGGTAGGCAACCGACACATGAGCTCATGGCCTGCATTAGGAATAGACATGCATCATGTTGTTTGCACATTTGTGTTTGGTTGTGTTTGCTTGTTATATTTTCTCTGTGATTGTGCTGTTTGACTTGTTTGTCTTATTGCAATTTGTTTGTGTGTTGATCTGTTTCTTGTGCTATTAGTTGGTGTATTGAGGTGACTGAGAATTGGACTTTGTTTTTAGTTCGAAAAATTAAAAAGGGTAATTAAGTATACGAAGAAAGAGTAAGAAGTATTTTCAAAGATTTTAAAAAGAAGAAAATAGTTTTTATTAAATAAAGTTAATTATTTGCATGTTAATCATTACTTTTACGGCATTTCCATTCCCTATTGAGAACGTGTGGTTTGTTCTCACCCCAAAATCTTCCACCCTTTCAGTGACACAGGTTCGAAGATTCAGTTAGAAGATGCAGACGACTAGTAGATTTACTTGTGATTCTTATTATTTTTATAGAGTTCCCTCGCCCTTGTTGCTTTAAGTTTTATTTTATCCAGAAGGATAGGTATTGTATTTGAGTTTTATATTGAATTCTTTTGTATAACCTCTATTATTATTAGTAACTATGTGATTGTTATTATTTGAAGATCTTTTGTTATGTGAATTTAATTACTAAAATCTTTTTCTAAAATTTTCTTAAAAACTAAAACGCGATATCGACGTAAAGGCTCAATAGTAAATTTATAATAAAGGAAATCAGGTCCATAACGCCTTACTTTTGGAGATAGGGGGTAAGAATCGGGAAGTTCTTAGTAGGGTCGGGGTTAGAAGTTAAGTTCATTTTGCCATTATTAACCAACCGCAACTAACAACAAAACACTTATAAGCATGAATAATAAAAGAACTCAGAAGTCAATCAGTCACGCAGCACACACACACAATCACAGAGTTACACAGCACAGAGATATGCGCAAACAAGCATGATGCATGTCTATTCCTATCGCAGGTAATGAGCTTATTTGTCAGTTTCGACCCGCACCCGACGCAATCCGACCCGCAAGTTAGATAAGGCATTCCAGCGGCATAACCTCTGCAAGTTTCCACTTCTTGCAGGCGCTGATTCTCCAAAAGTAAGGCGTTAAGAAAATGTGACTAGTTTTATATTTAAGATTTGTTTTGAGTTAAGAGATTTTAAAAGGAGGTAATTAATTGTCTAAAGTAGAACCAAGAGTATTTTCAAAGGGTTTGATAAAAATATATTTTTATTGAGTAAAGTTAATTATTTGCACTTTATTTCATTACTTTTACGGCATTCCCATTCCCTACTGAGAACGTTTGGTTTGTTCTCACCCCAAAATCTTTCACCCTTTCAGTGACACAGGTTTGAAGATTTAGTTAGAAGATGCAGACGACTAGTAGATTTACTTGTGATTCCTGTTATTTTTATAGAGTTCCCTCGCCCTTGTTGCTTTAAGTTTTATTTTATCCAGAGGGATAGGTTTTGTATTTGAGTTTTATATTGAATTCATTTGTATAGCATTTATTATTATTAATAATTGTGTGATTTGAATTACTACAAATAATTTTCTGGTATTTTCTTATAAACTGAAATGCGATATCGACCTAAAGGCTCAATATTAAATAGTAAATAAGGAGAATAGGTTAGTAACTCCTTACTTTTGGTACGATCATGACGTACAATAATAATAATAATACTATCAAAATAATTTTCTTAAAAACTACATCTTAATATAATACAATAATTTGTAAATAGTCAATTATTTAATTTATAAAAATTTGGAATCTTATAGTTGGTCTACATCATTAAAAAAAAATAATACTATGCAATTACATTTGTACATATAACATGTTCCTAAATTTTTATATGCAAAACTTAAGATTCTGTATTTCTTTGTTTATGCCATAAATAAGTATTATTTACAATGATTTGTATTGATTTAAAAGCTTAAAAATTTTGCATGTATTAATTTTATATTTAATATTAAATCATGAAAATTTACTATGTTATTTTACTATTAATGTATGTAGTATTATATTATAAAATATAAAAATTAAAATAATTATTATATAGTTTAGATGGATTGAACTAAATATAAAACAAAATTGTATTATTAAATTTTAGTAATTTTAATTAGTTAATAATATAAAATAAGATAGAAGTGACTATTTATAATTTAATAGTTTTGGTTGATTAGACTAAAAAAATCGAAAAATACTCTAAATAAAAAGGCAAATTAACTTTAATATTAAATTCATTAATACGATTTTAATTTTATATAATAGTTAGATAATAAATTAGTAAAAGCAAATGAAAGGATGGCTTTAATTAGTATTTGATAAAATATTCATTTAGAATAATTAAAAAAAAGTAAAAGTATGATATTATTAAAAATAATACATTTTTATGTTTAAAATACATTTAAATAATATATTTGTAAAATATAAAATTTAGAATATCATAACTTCATGAATATTAATCATTAATCAATTATGAACTAACATAAAATTATAATATAATTTATTGATGAAAAATAATCAACAATTAATATTAATAAATATAAAAATCATCCAAACACTTCAATTAAAAGTATGAGTGGTTAATTATCATTTATTATTAATAATATTTTGTTCATAACTAAAACTAAAAATATAATTATTCAAATTTAGATTTTAGAAGAAAAAATGTATAAGTAACAAATAATCTATTTTATCATGCATGTTATAAATTAATGAATTAAACTAACTGATATAATGAATTATAATTAATTAATTGGTATAAATTATAATAAATGATATGATATTTGAAAAAAATAAAATGAATAAGAAGAAAATAAAAAGAAATAGAAGAGATAAAAGACAACAATAAAATAAATTAAGTGTGAGAGTTTTATTTTTTTTACAAATTTTATATCACATCCGTTTCAATAATAATAAATAAAAATACATCAACTTGATATCTAAGAGAAAATGATGAGATAAAATCATAACACAGTTCTAAAACAAAAGTTTAAATTAAACCATAATATCATTGCACAACACAAATTGAAAATAATTTTACACTATAATATACCACACAGACAAGTAAATGACTTAAGTTTAATTACGAAATTTTTTTTATTTATGCATACATGATAACACCATAGTCTATAAATGATTCATGAATAACATATCATATATTGCTCTGAATGATGAGCACGGAAGTTGAAGAGTGTGTGGTGGTTTGTGTCCACGATAGTTGACTTCTTACGACGACGCCTCATAAGAAGAAAAAGAATTGTTGTAAAAGCTACCTAATGAAAGAGTAATTTGTAAATGAATGATATTTTCATCTAGCATATATGGTCTTTTATAGTGGTAAAATAAAAATGGAAGGAATAAAATTTTCTATTTTTATATTCGGAATAGAATTTGATATTTATCGTAATAAAATTAAATAACTAATCAGTTATAATTTATGTATTTAATTAAATAAAATAAATTAAATAAAAATATTTTCAAGAATTAATCAAATA
>NC_029781.3:19495495-19514714 GCF_000817695.3 Arachis duranensis
TTAGTTAGTTGATACAAATAATAAATATAATTGGTTTTATTTAATTTATTGAATTCAAAAAATAAATTAGGAAATAATTGATTAAATTAATTAGTTAATATAATTAATTTATTATATTTGATTGAATTTAATAACATATGAAATTAATCTGAGATAATGATTTTTTTAATTAAATTAATCTGTATTTATTGTATTTAA
This sequence comes from Arachis duranensis, assembly GCF_000817695.3. Taxonomy (NCBI): domain Eukaryota; kingdom Viridiplantae; phylum Streptophyta; class Magnoliopsida; order Fabales; family Fabaceae; genus Arachis; species Arachis duranensis. The sequence continues at coordinate 19,495,694 of NC_029781.3, forward strand.
TCATTAACAAGTAACAAATCATATATGCTATTATGTACCTTATAAATTAATGAATTAAAATAATTGATATAATAAATTACAATTATTTGATTGATATGAATTATAATAAATAGTGTGATATTTAAATATCTAATTAAATCAATTAGTTGATATAATTAATTTACTGTAATAAATTGTATTCAATGAATTATATATAAAAAATAAATTAAGAAACAGGCTCAAAAGTACTGATTAATCTAGAAATTTTAAATAGTGGAGGTAAGCATATAGCATATAAAAATAATAAAAAATATTTATAAATATATCAAAATATATAAAAAATAAATAATATAAAAATATTAAATATTGAATAATTTTTATGTAATCATTATCAATATTAATATATTGATAAATAATAATATGGTTATTGTTACGATGGGTAACCGGAGATTAATGGGCTGGATGGCGTTGGTTGGCCCAAACGTATGAAGAAGGAGGCTTCAAGTGGATCTGCAACTCGGGAACTTCCGTCCGACTTGTGTGTAAAAGAATGGGGGGTGGTACCTGCAAAGACACTCCGATGCTTAAGTCAGCAAAGGATTAAGCAGGTTTTTGAATGTATTGGAACTTAGAGATACCTGAGGGGTGTCAGTGTATTTATAGTGGTGAACCAATAACCACCGTTGGAGTAATTCCACCTTTTAAGGTGGATAACCATCCCTTTATCTTAGGGAAGTTGCAATATGGCTCCTGGAAGTGGGTTGAGAGATTTTAGGGGTAGTTATTATCTGCCAGCTAATCCTCGTTTCTGACTTCCTTAGCGAAAGTCGTGGTGAGAACCGACTTCTCAGGGGAAGGTCAGTGTACTGTGAGGCTCAACTCTGTGGGTTGGGTCTGTCGTTTGGACCTGGACCTTAGCGTTGGGCCAGGGTATGAACAATAATTATGCATGATACCAATCATTGTTGTCAAACTCTTAAGTTAACTCGTAAATTCGTACGAATTTACGAGTTTAGGTAGTGAAATCGAGTTAACTCGGACATAAATTCATTTTTGAGTAGATTCGGGTAGACTCAGGTGGACTCGTGTAAACTCGGTCAAAATCGCGAGTTTGAGAGCGAATTTGCGAATTTACTTTGGGTGCCGATTTTGGCCAAAAATGACATCATTTGGGCAAAAAACAAAGAATAACGTTATATGTTATGCTAACCCAGTAACACATAACCCTAAATGACTAAATCCCTAACCACTCTTCTCTCAGTTCTCTCCCTCCCTGTCGTTTTCTCACACTTCAATCTTCGTTGCCATTCACCGACGGTTGCTTATGTTCTAGAACAGTCGTACGTCGCACTCTACTCTGTCCTAGAACAGTCGTACGTCACTCTCTACTCTCTCCTCTCAGTGCTTTGTTTCTTACCATAGCTAGGTTTTACTTCGATGCACGAGGAGCTTTTGCTATCCACCACGCTAGCTCGTTCGTCTCATTGCCACTGTTTATCGTGTCCTCTGCGACTCTGAAGTTCGTCGCACTACCGTGGTTTGTTCGTGCACCGTTTGTTCATTCATCCACCGTACGTGCATAACTCTGCTGCGCTGTCGTTGTTGGCCCGTGCCTCTTACCTCTATTATGCTTTGCTGTTGCTCACCATTTCTCACTCTTTGCGTATGCATCGTGACTCCATCTCTGCAGTACACGAGCACAATTGTGCTACATCTCTACTCGATTTCATGCTGGTTCTTTGTCGGCCATCCTAGGATCGCAGCTAGCTGTTGTGCTTTTGTTCCATTCAAGTATTTTTTTTCTAAATTTTATTGCTTGCCTTTTATGTAGTTTGAAAATTTAGGCAGTTAGTAAATTACAGTGCTTTGATTATGGTTCAACTTCAATATTCATGGTTGTTATTTAGGGATAACATAGAAAATTAATAGTTAAGAACAACTTATAGTTTGTAACTAAATTAGGGACATAGTATTTATTTAGGGACAACCTTGGTTATTTGATTATTTGATATTCTTGATTTAGGTACCAATTGTTTGAGAATGTTGTTTAAAGAAAATGATAAATGAAGATTTTGATGAAGACGATAAAGATGTTATTGATGTCATGGAAGATAAAGATATTGGAGGATTTCAATTTAATTTTATTAGCAGTTTAGAACTTTTAGTTGTGTGCATTGTATGTTGTACTAAGTGTTAGAATTTTTATTCTAATTGTGGTCCAATTTGTTAATGTAGAAATTAATTTGTTTGGTGTTGTAATTATTCATTATTATATTGACAGTTGGTTAATTCTTTGATGGAAAGAACATGATTGTTTATCATAAACTTTATAAAGTTTGGGTCTCCAATTCTGATCATAAGAACAAAAAATATACCTTGATTCTATCTGGCTCTCTGTGATTCAAGAATTGGAAGTTCCAAATTAAATCAAAGAATTTATTGGCAATGGCTGGAGGTACGTAAAATACTGGTTTCATAAAATATCTAACACTAAGTGCAAAAATATAATTGTAAAGAATTTGAACTTGTGTTCTAAAATACTTGTTATAATGTATGCTACTACTTTAGTTTATTATGTGCTTTAAATTTGATATTGTTAATTTTAAATTGCTATATATATATATATATATATTATGTATGATATGTATATATTTTTTGAAAAAAAAATTGTAATAGATAAACTCGTAGTTTATGAGTTAACTCACAAGTCAAGTCTAAGTTAACTCCACGAGTTTACTTAGACTCGCGAGTTTGACAATCTTGATACCAACTTTAACCAATTTTCACACATAAAATCTTAAAATATATAATTTTATGAACCAACTATCTTATAGAATTTAAATTATGACGGAGTATTATTAATGAATATTTTTAGCATAGCTAAATGATAATTTTTTATTGATAATGATACGAAAGTGAACAAAAGAAAATATATACTTTGTTCAAAATTTTCACTTTTTTGTATTCCTTTGTTAGTTTTTTTATTTTTCCTTTCTCTTTTATTTTTTTTTATTTGATGTTCTCCACTTTGTGTTTTGCTTAGAATCTCTCCACCTTTGTTTTGAAGATATTATATTATGTGTTGAACTCTTTTGGAACTTGCCTATAGCGGCTCTTATGTTTCCTTTGGGAGAGATTAGGATGTACTGTTGTCAACTACTTTCATACTGTACCCTAGCCGGCCTAAACTTCGCGGGTCGCGACTAGTGGCTATTTACTTATGTTATATATATCTATCTGTTATCTATCTCTTAATCTCCTTTATGCCTTGTCCATATAACGCTTTCGGCTTCATGTTTTATCTTTTCGTTGTCGAATCGTGAGTGATACGTCTTCGCGATTTTATTTCTACTCTTTTCAGGCTTCTCGATTAATACTCCTTTCAAAATTACCTATGTTTATATATTAAAAATCCACCTGAGAGTCGTACCACCGTAATATCATTGACTTATGACTCGAGCATAAGGATTTGAATATTAGGGTGTTACAAAAAACGGAGTCACGAGAGATGGACACTTCACCTTCATTAGTTAGGGAAAAACTCAGTTTTAGTATATTAAGTAGACAAGTATATTTCTCTAACAGTCTTTTAGAATAATTTTTCCTAAATTAATTAACTAATTAATCCCAAGTGAATATTTATATATATTTATTTATATAGTATTGAAAATTAAACAGCATATATTAAAGATTATAAAAAAAATAAATAAATAATAGTTAAGGTCTCTTTGTAAAAAGATTTGGTTTCTCTTTTTAAATATTATAAAAAAATTTAGTCTTTCTTAATAATTTTAGTATTAATTTTTTTTTTAATAATTAAATCTTTTTAACGGTCCTTTAAAATAATTTTTTTATAATTTTTTATTTGAATCTGCGGATGAATTCATATTCACAAATTTTGAATTAGATGCAGATAAAGACTGCAAATCTTACATAATTAGATCACGATTTGTTCATTGTTTATTGCCTTTGACCTCACTTAGACAAATAAGGGATTGTTTGCAGTTAGTTTTAGAAAAAATATTTTTTTTAATGATTTTGTTTTAAAAGATTTTTTTAATAACTTTTTTAAAAACAATTTTTGTAAAAATAAAAGTAATTTTATATTTAAATATTTTATATAAAAAAATTTTTTATTTATCAATTATGTTCGAATAAAATAAGATAAAAATATAAATTTTTTCATTTATTATGTAAAAAATATTTTTTTAAAAAAGTTAAAAAAGATATAAATAATAAATTTTCAAAAAAAATATTTTTTATTTTTTTAATATTTTTATTTTTACTATTAAAAATTTATTAAACATACTAAAAAATAAAAAAAAATTTGATTTAATTGCATCAAAACAAGTACTAAATCTGTTTTAAATTTATAATAAAAAATATGTTCTAATCAACTAATACGATATATTAATAGTATTTTGTGAATATTTTAGCTTACAGTTATTTGATTGATTGACTTCGTTCAAAATTCATTTTAACGTTAAATAATTTTTTTTTTATAAATTTGTGTCTAATAGTTATTTTCAAATTCAAAATGTTAAAAATTTTATAAAACTTGCAAAGTGACGATTCAGATTGAGGATTTTACCTAAATGGGAATTAGATTATCTTAATAGACCAACATAATTTGCACATACCTAAAAGTCATTTGAGTCATTCCTTTCTTATTATATTCCCTTTTTCTATTAAAAAAAATCTAAGTAACTTATTTTTTCTATCTTCTATTATATGTCTATAAATTATCATTCATATATTTTCTCCACTTCATTATAAGAAAAACTATTATCTTTTCTCACTTTTTTACTCTCACTTTAAATCATTTCATTATAAGAAAAACTATTTTTTCTCACTTTCTTACTCTCACTTTAAATCATTCCCTAAACCATTTAAAAATTACACTTATATATTGTCTGAGGAGGTATCCTCTCTGAATTATACAAATTATGGAGATAAAAAATACAAAAAAATTTTTCTACAATAAAGCCAACACAGACTTAGAGATTTGTATAGAATTCATATCTTCCGCAAACTCAATATTTATATTGAGTTCATCGAAAGAATGAACTCTATTCCTTGTAAGATTTTATACTACTTTTTATGTGTCATATCTTAACTGTTTTTAATATAGATGCTAGTATTACATATCATGATATAATATCTATTTATTACATACACATTAAGCATTATAATAACCATCTTATGTGTAACTATATATATGAGTTAACCAATGTAATTTTGATGAATGACAAACTTAGAAGAAGATGGATATTGAAGATGTGTGCAAATAACATAAAACTATTAAAAAAACATGAAAATCAAGATCAAAAGCAAGATGGAATCTTAGATCTAGATTCTTTAAGTAAGAACCAAATTCATATCTCTCAACACACTATTGAAAATGATTTCAAAGACTTAGATTTATGAAAATAATGATAGAAATTGATTAAGATTAAAATGTTTTTATTAAACTCTAACCTAAACGCTTTAAAAACATTATTTATGCTGAAAATAGGGGATAGAATCGATTCTCCAAAACTACAAAATTAAAATTTGATTATGTGAAATCTTAGAATCGATTATGTAACCAAAGAATCAATTCCCTAAGAAAAGAATCGATTCTCATATTTGAAATTAAATTTTTTATTACACAACGGCTAGCAAAAATCGATTTTCTTATAAAAAATTAATTCTTTAAGTGATAAAAAGCTTATAATGGCTAGTTTTGACAAAAAGGCTCATTTCCACCTAATTTCTAACATTCCAATGCTTTGAAAATCCTATAAATAAATGTGTTCCAGTCTTATTTCATATACAACACTTCTAAACTTTCTTGAGTACATATATCAATTTCTACACAAATTTAAAGTGATTTATACACATTTGAGAGATATATAAGTTTGTATTCATTAGAGCTTGATTTGTTCTTATTTACTCTTCTAGAGAATATTTAATTTCTGTTTTCTTAAATTATGAAAGAAGATTTGTATAGCTTTTCTTGTTGAGTGATTTGGAGTGTGATTCTATAAATTTGTGAGGCTTATTTACACACTATATTCGGTGAGGATACCAAAAAAGTATATTAAGCACGTAAGAGAATTCTTAAAGAAGATATTTCTAAGTGGAGTGGCCTAATATACGAATAGTGATCATATACCGTGACGTATATATCAAGTTCTTGTTGTTATAACGGTTTGTCAAGCACCCTAGAAGCTTGGTGATATAGTGAAAATACTGGATGTAGGCAAAGAGGTTATGCCGAACCAGAATATTTTATATCCGGTTTGAGTTCAATATCATCCAAAGTCAAAGTGATGTTAAAGAATGCTTAAGAAAAAGTTAAAGTTAATTTCATGCATTGCATAAGAGTTTATGTCAACAAGGGCTCATTTTCTTTTTATGTAAAGAGAAGTTAGGAGAATGTTAAGAGAAACTAAATCAAGATTCATGTGTGCATTCTGTATGATTTAACGTTATAGGCATTCAATCATGAGTCATATGTGTCATAACATAAGTAAATGAGAAGCGTCAAAAAGTCACACAACTCTGATTAACAAAGACTTTTGAAAATAATAATTAAACAACATTGCCTCATTACTGAAGGTTACAGAAGGCTTAGAGAATGGAAGGTTAAATCTATGACCTTCTTTTACTTTGAATGATTATGTTTTTAAACCCAACTTCAAACTTGATTTCTTTGAACTGTTTGCAGCAAAAAATTTAAGAGACAATTTTGTTTTATCTCATAAGTTTCAGAAAACAGAACAACAAAAGGAAGAAGTTGACACAGTCATTCTTCCTGGTTCAGTTGCGTTGTGCAATGCAACCTACATCCAGTCGTTGTAGTAGAATTTTTATTATAGTCAAAGTATTACATACACCAATTTCCCAGAATTCACATAATCCTGAATGGACACACAAGTTTCTACCTAAACTTGACTTGGTTATGCTAATATCTAAACTCTTTATACTAAGTTCTTACCCAACTAGCAAGGGGTACCTCACAGGTATTTGACATAAGATAGAAAATTACAACCAAAGGAAATCGGAATCCACTCTTAGGTTTTCTCTCAAGTGTTTCACTCAACCTTTTTTCACTCTTAGGCTTTTTTTCAATGTCTCTCTCTCAACCTTTTACCTCTCAAAGACAATACAGAAAGATATACATTATTGAAACTGAAATACAAATTAAAAACATGAAGGAGATTGATGCATAACAGCCTTTGTTGCTATAAGTTAAACCAGATTTAGCTATCTCTAATGAAGCTCTTCATCTTGGCAGAATGTTCCTTTAGCTTAGAAATACTATCCAAAATGTTGAACTCTTCACAAGGAAGCTCTCAAATAAACTCAGATTCTGGTTATCTCTCTTTACCCCCAAAACAGAAAACCTTTTTCCTTTTGTATCTTGTGCAGAGTCACATTTTAGGTTTTTCCTAAATCAACTCTTTGAACTCCGAGCTTCCTTGGCTTGTCATCTCACTTTCTTCATTTAACCCTTAAATTAGGGATTTTAAAGCTAGTCATTTTGCTTGACCGAAGACCTCATAGCAACAAAAAAAGTATTCAGTGGTAAACCCAAATCCAAATTCTTGAGATAGTGCTTTGTCCCCAAGAAACAATTTGATCCTTTGATTCACAGCAGTGATTATCAAAAATCACTTTCTCCATATATCCCAAATTGGCATTGCAGAAATTTCAAGAAGGAGTGAAGAAAATAAATTGCATGCAAATAGTAATAAATCACCTTTATCCTCTGACTTAGCTTAATCTGACTTGATTTGGACGATTAGACCTTTGCTTTCTTGATCTATTTTTCTCTTTCTTTCTTCTCTGGTGAATAGACTAGAAAAAAGCTTTCTCTCTCTTTCTTCATGAATCTGACTGAAGAAAGCCTTGTGAACGTTAGCTTTGGATGGCTTCAACTTGGATGAATTCCTTGGGCTTGGATTGGCTACTTTCTTTTCAGCCCGAGTGATTTCTTTGTTACTTTTCTTTTGGGCTTTGTTTGTGGATTTGGCACACTTCAGTAGTTTCTGTTTCTTTGTCCTTTTGGTTTGGGCTGCTACAATCATTTTTGCCTGCATAACTTAATTTAAATAATCAGAACCCAATTGGGTGTTTAACCCAATAACTTAATGTTTGTCATCATCATTTAAATTATTTGTGTTCTCAACTCTACAATCTCCCCCTTGATGACAAACATAATTTCAAAAGATAGAATTAAATAAGTTGAATTAGATAAAAATAATGCACTTCCCTTTGAATGAGATCATTTCCTTTTGACTTGCTCCCCCTTTCCTTTCAAAGGTTGCTCCCCCTGAATTTGTGCTCTTCTTTTATTTTCTATTCATATAAACACAAAGAGAACACAATTATGTACAACAATCAAATGGTTATCAAGGGTTAGAGTATACATCAAGAGTTCCAAACTATAAACTAAACCAAAGTGGTCCCTAACACCGAAACAGTGCATTAGAGAAAAACTTCACAAAATTTCACTTCCCAAAAGCAAAGCATGTAAAAAAACATACAAAACAGTGCATGTCTTTATCACCTAGATCATACATACAAAAAAAAGCATGTCATCATCACATAGACCAGCATATACTACTCTCCCTTTTGTCATCAAGGGAGGAAGCAGGAGCAATTTAAAACTTGCAATAATCTGTTAAAGCAATGTTCAAATAACTAGATAAACCAAGAGAAAAATAAAGCAGTAGTTAATTGTTTACATGCAACCAAAACAAGACAAAGTGCAAAACAAACTATAATTATTCCAAGAGATAATTATCTAAAAATAGAAAACAAATAAACAGCAATAGAGGAGACATCCTCATGCATTTGAATCATCCTCCTCAGAATCAGTAGGGTCTTCAGGGTCAGAGCCCATATTGTCATCTTCCAAGGTGTTTTCAATGAACTTCATGAGAACTGTCACCCTATCTCTGGACTTTCTGAGGTAGTTTTCATGCTTGTTAGTCAGTTTTCTCTACTCTTTGCTTAAGGTAATCAAATGGTTGGATTGAGAGACAAATCCTTATACTACATCCTTCACTACTCTATATAGAAGTGATTTATGTCCAGTGGAAGCTGAAGTCCTGAAGGCAGATAGAGAATTAGATTCCTCAGGCTTATAGTCATCATCATCATCATCAAAGACTACTTTTTTAGCTCAAGTAGGTCCCTTTTTCTACTATTTCACTGAACCATCTCCTTTTAGATATGAGTGCCTATTTTCATATGTCTCATTTGACAAGTCAATACCAAAATGTTCAAAAATGCAAGTTAAGAACATGCCATAGGAAAGAGCTTTATCTTTCTCACTTCTTATGCAATCAAACATATACCTTACTATTAAGTATGCAAAAGAAATTTCAGATTTTGTGAGAATAGCATTCAAAATCATAGTATCACAGAAAGATACCCTTTGATAAGAACCACTTTGAGAAAGAATAATGTGGTTCACTATACGATGCAGTTGAGCCCAAAGATAACCAAGGGCTTTGTGAGTTGGTGTGAGGCCATCAATCAGAGAGATGTCTTCACACACAACAGCCAGAGCATCTTTATAGGAAACACCTAACCCTTCATCCCATTTACCAGAGGTATAAGCACATGCACTAATCTCAGTATATTTTAGAGCGTCACTGATAAACAAAATTTAGCATGTCGATTTAGAATTCAATGATGAGTATGATCGTGAGTATAGCCTAATCGACACTTAAACTTTGCACCAAACAATCCTACAATCTATAACCGAGAGTATTAGTCTCCCGAGTCGTCCTCCCTTGGAATTGCTAGAGTGTGCACCTTATTGATTAGAAAGCCTTGTTATGATTCTTTGAAGGTTTTAGCAAAATAGAAAACAAACAATCAATCCTTAGAAGACTTAGCTTAGGGTTGGCATTAGAAATTCTATCCTTATAGTTCTTTCAATGATGACAACAATTAGGCCTTGCTTCATTTAGTTAACCCCTAGGCATAGAGGAAAGTCAAATGAGAGTAATCAACTTGAGTCACAAGTCCTAACTTTACCTTATGGAAATCTAGCTTTAGTGTACTCCAAGTCAATTAGCAATCCCTAATTCCAAATCAACAATTGACACAACTATTCAACTTCTTCTAATGGCCCAAACCCTATGCCAAGTAAGAAACTTTTACTCCATAACTAGTGTTGGCATTTCATCAAACATTTGGTGAGCAAGAGTGAAAGCCATGGTAAAATTGAGAAGGAAGTAGAATTAAAAGTATTTCAACACAAGGAACTAACAACAATTAACGAAGAACAACAATGGAAATGAGATTCTAAAGGAATTGATTAAATCCAAAACTACAAAATTGAATCCAAGATCTATGAGAGTTGAGCAATTACAAACACTAATTGAGATTGGAGAAGAAGATCTATGACATGAACAAAATGAATTGAGAATTGCAATGGATCTCACCAAAGAGTGAATGAAAATTCAGAAATTGGATGAAGATGAACCCTAATGAGAGCTTTGAATCTCTCTCTCCTTCTCCAAGAGTGTAACTAACTATCTTCAAAATATCTAGAATCTAGAAAATGAGCTAAAAATCCCTTAACCCTTGTTCCTTTGGTCTTCTTAAGCTTTTCCCGCCAAGGCACTTCCCCAAAATGGGATTCCCAACTGCCTCCACGCCCAAGTCACGTGGCTCTTTAAAAAATCATATTCGAACATCGGCGCACACGCGCCATGTACGCGTGCGCGCCCACGGGGCATCTTGTAATGTGCGCGGAGGCGTAATGTACGCGTGCGCACCACCGGAGATCATGGCCTAGCCGCTACGCAAGCCGGCTCGTGGCTTGGCTCTTGGCTTCGACTTCTAACTGCTCAATCCACGCAGACGCATCAAGTGCGCGCACGCGCCCATGCTGAGATTTCCAAAGTTCAATTCTCATGCTCCCTTCCTTTGCACCCGTCCTCCTTCTCTCTTCCGGTCCATCCCTGCCCTATATTGAGGTCACGGCATCGAATGGCACCAAGAGATAATTTAGTGCAAAATAAGCATGTTTTCATTCATGAGGCAAAATTAGGAAAGGAACACAAAGTCTTGTATTTTCATATAGAAAGCGTGCGGAATTATTGATAAAACCCCTGAAATCAACACAAGATAAACCCTCAAAATGGGATATATCAACCTCCCCACACTTAGATTCTAGCATGTCCTCATGCGTAGAGAAATGCAAAAGAAACACAAAAGACCGAGGGATCATAAAAGTATAAGACTCATGAAGTGCAACCTACTTATATGAATGCAACTATGACTAGTGCTATTATCTACTTGGTTAGGAACAAATCGACCTTCCTAAGATATATGCAAGCATATAGGGTCCGATGGTGGTCAATACATAGGACTTACCAATTTTAAGCGTCAAATGCAATATATGCGACTTTGCATGAGGAACGCTCGTGAGAGCTGAGAATCAAGGAATTGAGCATCGAACCCTCACCGGAAGTGTTTGCACTCTAGTCGCTCAAGTGTTTAGGGTTGATTCTCTCAATTCTCTCCTAATCATGCTTTCTAAGATTTTTTTCTTCTTCTAACAATCAACAAATATTTCATGCATGCATACATATATCATGAGGTCTTTTCTTTGGTTGTAATGGGGCTAGGGTCAAGGTAGGATGCATATTTGGTCAAGTGAGCTTGAAATTTGAATCTTTGATAGGCTTAGACTTCCCTCCTAACCTATGACATCTTATACAATTAAGTTCTAACCTAACTACCCATTTTTTACCTTTTCACACACTCATGTATCCCTTTTCATTTCACAACACTCATGCATTGATTTTATTGAGTTACACTTTGCTTGGGGCATTTTGTCCCCTTTTATTTCTTTCTTTTTCTTCTTTTTTCTTCCTTTTTCTTTTCCCTTTTTTTCTTTTGTTTTTCTCATTTTTTTCTTTTTTTTTCTTTCTATATACAAAAGCATCAATGCATAAGGTCTATACATTTGATCAATACATGAGTATGTACCCAATTTCTAATATTTTCAATAACAATACAAAACTACCCTTTTATTCATCCAATGTCCCAAGATCCCCACACTTGAATGATACTCACACATACTAGCCTAAGCTAATCAAAGATCCAAATAAGGACTTTTATTGTTTTCCGCTTTAAGGCTTGTAATGTGCTAAATTAAAGAACCAAGTGGGTTAATCGTAGGCTCAAAGTTGGCTAACAAAGGAAGATAAAAGGTAGGGCCGTTTGGGTAAGTGAGCTAATGAAATGATGGCCTCAATCATATAAATGCATGAATACACAAAATAATGGATATAAAGAATCAAAAAAATCAAGGATCACACTCATAGAGAGAGAATAATTGCACACAAGAAGGATAGTAGGTGACTATAAGATGTAGCCACAAAACAAGGCTCAAAGCTCACTAGCTTGTGTTCTTAACTCAAAATCCATGTTCCAAAATATGATTCTTCATGTGAATTCGGCATCAAAATTGTTTAAAATTGGCAATGCCACGGTTACCCCAAAGTATTGGTTTCCTAAGAAAGAGTTTCATTGTTCCAACCAAGTAAATTTATCATGCAAATGGTGTCAAATAAGACCTAATCATGTAACCTATCCTAATTACAAAGGAGTTCAAAGAACAAGAATTTATTCGGGTGTTACCTACGGAGATCGGTCGGCCCACCTCCCCACACTTAAAACTTAGCACGGTCCTCCGTGCTATAGGTTAGGCGCAATGGGTGGTCGAGTCCCGAGTGTCCCTCATCTCCAATGTCATCGCTATCTCCGCTTGAAGTTGCGGTGGATGTGGAGATATCAGGTTCCTCCATAGGTGGGGTGATTACGCTTAGAAGTTTCTTCACGTGAGCGTATCGGCGTTGGTTACGCCTCTCGTAACGGTCCAACTTCTTGTGAAGGTCTTCAAGGCATTGGGTGACTGATTTTTGTGGTGTGGATGATGTGGTGGTGTTGCGAGTTGGTGTGGGTAGTCCAATGTCCTTGGTGAATTCCGGAGGCTTGAGGCATCTCTTGGTCGGAATAACATCGCCCTCGACCGGAATTGAGGTTCTTCTATCCTTAGCCTCCCGGTGGACGCCGGCCATTGCAACTAATTCAGTCACCATAGCAGGGAATGGTAGATTTCCCTTGGCATGAATGCGCCCCATGGATTGGCGAATGGCATGCGAAATGTCGACCGGTTTCTCGGTTAAGGTGCACCATATCAATAATGCAAGCTCGGCGGTAATGGATGACCCATGGGTGCTCGGGAGCACGTAGTGAGCTAGAATTTGGGCCCATGCCATGGCTTCTTGAGTGAGGTAGCGGGCATCCAAACCCTTTGGTCGTTGCTTTATGGTCCCTCGAATCCAACATGCGTCGGGTAAAGCAATTACGCGGAGGATCGCGCTCCAATCGAACGCACGATCATCGCATGCAGTCAAGACTTCTTGGTAGGCATCATATCCATCCGATAACAGCCCAATCCCAAGGGCTTCTCGGATGGTGTCCACTGTGACTGACACTTGCTTCCGGCGCACAAAAATTGATGTGAGAAGGGGTGAATGGTAGTTGGAATAGAATTCCACCACCCATGAGAGATTGGCCTCCTTTGGTTGCCTCAAGAGGAACCTCCATTGCCTCTGGTCAATGTGTGGCATCACTATCGGAGTGAGGTGAGCCGGTAGGACTAGAAGAGGCTCCGGGTGATAATTCCGTTCAATCATTCTTGAGTAAACAAGTTCGCAGTAGCGGTTAGGGAACTTATTTGAATCTTTTGAAGGGTTGTCCTTCTCTAGAACATCGACAGGGCCCTTAGCCTTTTTCAGGAGTGGCTTGGCCGTTAGTTCTTGGTGCGCTCTATTGGAAGCTGGCTTCTTCGGGGCTTTCCCTTTGTTCCGTTTGATTAACATCCTGTGATAGCAAAGAAAGGGGATAACATTAAACTCAAAGAAGCGTAATTGAATGCAATTATGCAAATGAAGAGTAGTGCCATAAGAATATGGGTATCATTGTTACATGACAGCTGCAACATGTAACTAAGATAACATGTGATGAGCAAGGCGAATCATTTGCATGTGGTGCAAGGGTGGTTTAAGCATGCAAGTAAGAAGCATGAGAGGCATACACCCTCAAATGCCAAAGTGGGAGTCAATTTATGAAAAGGTGAGTGAATGGATTGGAGGATGTGGGGATGCACCCAAAAGTGGTAAGTTAAGAGGCAATTAGTCAAAATGAGCTCAAAACTCAAGTATGCCTTTTCTCAAACACTTGGCGTGCATCCTTTTTGTAGTATGTAATTAGGTGCAAGTGAAAGCAATGTAACAATCCACAATCTATTATTAATGATTACAGTGCACAGTGGGTGTAAAAAAATCAAGCAACACATCTCATCTATCAATGCAAGAGAATGTAGGACCCAAATGCCTATGAAGAGTTAAATGGAAAAACGAAAACACCCCAAAGAAGTAGCTAAAAATATTTAGGGGAAAAGAAAGGGACTACCTAAAACAAATTGAATTTGAAGATTAAGAATCAAAAATAGAGAAGTAGAGCAAGGGGGAGCTTAGTAAAGTACCTTGAGAGAGATGGAAATGGGTATGGGAGAGGAGGTTGGAAAGTGGAATGATGGAGGATGGGGGAACAATGTAGGGGCCACCGAAAGTAGGTGGTCGGAGGTGGTTGGGAGGAAGGAGAAAGTGTAAGAGGGAGAGGGGTAGTAGAGGGGGTGAGAAGAAGAAAAGTGGAAAAAGAATGAAGGGGGGCAAGTGTGTTCTTATTAAATTTGGCGTCAAGCACCCACGCGTGCGCGCTCGCGCAAAGAAGCGAGGTCCAGTGGGGGCGCGCGCGCACGGTGCGCGTTCGCGCCCGTGCGCTTGTGCTAGTAGCACAAGGGTGGCTTAGAGTTGGCACAACTCTCTGGATGAAGTACCAGAAGTTGGCTACAGGGCTATTGGCGCGCTCGCGCACGATGCGCGTGTGTGGCAATGTGGTTATGCCCCAGGCATGAGATAGGCCTAGGGTGGGCCTAACTTTCTGTGAAGTGGCCTAGAGAGGGGTGCAGGACGAGGGACGCGTGCGCGGCATAGGCGCGCGCGCACATCGTGTTGCGAGCATATGGACGCGTGCGCGCCGGGTGCGCGCACGCGGCAGAGGTGGTGGGCTGGTGGCTTAGTGCAGGCCTGAGAGTGGCCTAACTCTCTGGAATATGTGCAAGGAGTGCAGAAGGGTAATCGGCGCACGCGTGCACGGTGCGCTAGCGCGTCGATCTGCAGATTTGTGAAAGCGTGCGTACGCGCCATGTGCGCGCACGCGTGGTTGGCCTGTGCCTCAAGCATGGGGCTGGCGCAGGGTGGGCTCAAGTCTCTGGAAAATGTATGGAGGGTCGCTTTTGTCGATCCATGCGTCCGCGCACGGTGCGCGTCCGCGCGGATGATCGACAAATTCTTCAAGGACGCGCGCGCGCCAGGTGCGCGCACGCGCAGAAGGGTGCCTTTTCCAAAATTTTGCATGTTTTTGCACCACCTATGGCATTCCAACCCTCTAAACAGTCACCTAGCACTATAGAAGGGTGTTTTAACTTGACACTACCAAATGAACTCAACAGATGAAGCAAAATTAGAATTGAAATCTAACTACAACTACTTCTATTACCTAGGTACCAATCATGAAATCTTGTCAATCAAGAAATGATGCAATAGTTTTGTACAAAGGAAGATCTTACCATGCTGGGGTGTCTCCCACCTAGCACTTTTGTTTACCGTCCTTAAGTTGGACTTCCACTAGCTCAAAGTTCTTGTTCAAGAGAGGCATCCCTCAAGAGGAATACTTCAAATTCCTTGGAGTTCCTTCTTTGCTCACCATGGTACAATTTGAGACGGTGCCCATTTACCTTGAAAATGTCCGGACTTGATGGGTGGCGTAAGTGGTAGACCCCATAAGGTTCTACCTTCTCCACTTGGTAGGGTCCATCCCACCTTGATCTAAGCTTTCCTGGTAGTAATCTCAACCTTGAGTTGTAAAGAAGGATTAGGTCACCGGGTCGGAATTCCCTTCTCCTAATGTTCTTGTCATGGATGGCTTTCATCTTTTCCTTGTAAAGTCTAGAGTTGTCATAAGCTTCTAATCTTAAGCATTCCAATTCCGCTAATTAAAGCTTTCTCTCTACTCTGGCTCCACCCAAGCTCATATTACATTCCTTTATTGCCCAATAAGCTTTGTGTTCAATTTCTACCGGTAAGTGGCATGCTTTACCATATACAAGCCTAAAGGGGCTCATGCCAATGGGTGTTTTGTAAGCCGTTCGATATGCCCATAGTGCATCGGAGAGTTTAGCGCTCCAATCTTTTCGATTCGGCTTCACAACCCTTTCCAACACATGTTTGATTTCCCGGTTAGAAACCTCAGCTTGGCCGTTTGTCTGAGGGTGGTAGGCCGTGGCGACTTTGTGTATGATGCCGTACTTCCTCATGAGACCGTCCATTTTTTTGTTGCAAAAGTGGGATCCTTGGTCACTTATGATTGCTCTTGGGGAGCCAAAGCGACAAATGATATTGTTCCTCACAAAAGAATAAACAACATGCGCATCATCTGTTCGGGTGGGGATTGCGTCCACCCATTTTGACACATAATCGATGGCTAACAAGATGTAGAGAAAGCCATTGGAATTTGGAAATGGTCCCATGAAGTCGATTCCCCATACATCAAAGATTTCACAAAAAGGCATATTTTGTTGGGGGATTTCGTCCTTCTTAGAAGTATTTCCAAACCGAATGCATTGGGGGCAAGATTTGCAATAGAGAGAAGAATCTTTGAGAAGTGTTGGCTACCAAAATCCGCAATCAAGGGCCTTTCTTGCCGTTCTTTGGGGGCTATAGTGGCCACCTCCTTCGGAAGCATGGCAAGCGTCCAAGATTGCTTGGAATTCGGTTTGAGGTATGCACCGTCGCACTATTTGGTCCGCTCCACACCTCCACAAATAAGGATCGTCCCAAACATAGTATTTGGAGTCACTTTTCAGCTTATCCTTTTGATGTTTGCTGAGATTGGGAGGGAGGGTGCGTGAAACCAAGTAGTTTGCTATTGGAGCATATCAAGGAACTACTTCCGAGATTGTGTGCAAACCATCTAGAGGAAAGGAGTCATTGATGGGAGTGGTGTCGCCTTTTGTGTGTTCGAGGCGACTTAGATGGTCCGCCACTAAGTTTTGGGAACCACTCCTATCCTTGATCTCCAGGTCAAATTCTTGTAACAAAAGCACCCAACGAATTAATCTCGGTTTTGATTCCTTTTTGGTCAACAAATACTTTAGTGCCGCGTGATCCGAGTACACTACAACCTTGGAACCAAGAAGATAGGCTCGGAACTTGTCCAAAGCAAAAACAATGGCTAGGAGTTCCTTTTCGGTTGTAGTGTAGTTGGATTGGGCACCGTCTAGTGTTTTGGAAGCATAAACTATGACGTAGGGAATCTTACCTTCACGTTGTGCTAACGCGGCTCCTATTGCATAATTTGAGGCATCGCATATGATTTCAAATGGTTGAGTCCAATTCGGTCCTCGCACAATAGGGGCTTGTGTCAATGCTACTTTAAGTTTGTCATATGCTTCCATACATTCCTTGCTTAGCTTAAATTCAGTGTCCTTTTGTAGTAGTCGAGAGAGAGGTAAGGCTACCTTGCTAAAGTCATTGATGAATCTCCGGTAGAATCCTGCATGTCCAAGAAAAGAACGGACTTCCCTCTCGGAGGAGGGGTAAGGTAAACTAGATATGACATTTATTTTTGCCGGATCTATAGAGATGCCTTATTTTGAGATTATGTGTCCCAAAACAATGCCTTGCTTGACCATGAAATGACATTTTTCAAAATTTAAAACAAGGTTTGTTTTGGTGCATCTTTCTAAGACTTTTTCAAGGTTACCTAAGCAATGATCAAATGAATCACCGTACACACTAAAGTCATCCATAAAAACTTCCATACATTGCTCTAGAAAGTCCGCAAATAAGCTCATCATGCATCTTTGAAACGTTGCCGGTGCATTGCATAGGGGCATTCAACCTTCGGTAGTCTATGCATACTCTCCAAGAATTTTGTACTCTTGTCGCTATAATTCACCGCTTTCATTTTTGATTGTGGTCACCCCGGATTTCTTTGGCACCACTTAGACCGGGCTTACCCACTCGCTATCCAAGATAGGATAGATGATGTCCGCTTCAAGTAGCTTAGTGACTTCTTTTTTCACAACCTCAAGAATAGTTGGATTAAGTCTCCTTTGAGGTTGTCGGACCGGTTTTGCTCCTTCTTCAAGAAATATGCGATGCTCGCATACTTGGGGGCTTATTCCCACTAGATCCGCCAAACTCCACCCAATTGCCCTTTTATTTTTTCTCAATACATCTAGCAATTTTTCTTCTTGTTGAGGAGTTAACTCTTTTGCAATTATCACGGGGAGCTCTTGGGCTTCATCAAGATATGAGTACCTTAAATGGGGTGGTAGTGGCTTCAATTCCATCTTCTTTTCATTCTTTGAAGTTTGAGTTTCTGGATGGTTTGTATGGTGTGTGGTGTTTAATTTGCTTGGACCCTCATTTGCTTCTTCAGTCATGTACTTCTCATCTAACTTTGCAAGGTGCACTTCGGCAACCATGTTGTCAATTGGGTCACACTGGAATAGAGAGTGATTCTCCGGTGGATGCTTCATTGCTTCTTCTAGGCTGAAACTTACGACTCTCCCATGTATTTCAAATGAGTAGGTTCCCGAGTAGGCATCTAGCTTAAATCTAGAAGTTCTCAAGAATGGTCTTCCAAGTAGGATGGATGATGCTCTCTCGGTTTCGCTTGATGGCATTTCAAGGACATAGAAGTCAATTGGAAACACCAACCCTTTGATATTCACCAATACGTCTTCCGCAACACCCGTCACGGTTATTATGCTTTTGTCCGCTAGGACAAATCTTGCCGTCGACCTTTTTAGTGGTGGCAACTTTAATACCCGGTAGACGGAGAGCGGCATGATGCTAACACATGCTCCGAGGTCACACATACAATCGAT
>NC_029781.3:19514937-19516538 GCF_000817695.3 Arachis duranensis
AACCTTCTTGAACATTTCTACCATTTTGGGGTCGAGTTCTATGCGCTTTTTAGCTTTCTTTGCGAGTGTTGGAAATGGGAGTGGTTGATCAATTTCTTCTTCCAAGGTTCTCTTGGCCTTAGAGGTCTCCTTTGTTGGTTGAGCTTCATCCTCAATTATAACTTGTGGTGTCTCCTCTTTCTCTACCTCTTCTATACCTATTCTCTCTTCCTCTTGGGCGATTGTGATAGGATTTGAGTCTTTTACTCCCTTCTCCTTTAATTGTGTTCCAGATCTAAGGGTGATGGCATTGATGCCCCCCTTAGGATTTGGTTGAGGTTGAGAGGGAATGACGCTTTGGATTGGGGGTTGAGGAGTGGGGTTTGATGGTGTATCCATGCGTGCAAGAAGGGCTTGTAGTGTAGAGGTGAGGCCGGTGAGGCCGGAAGCAAGTGTGTTTTGTAGTTCCTTTTGGCCTTGGATGATGGTCTGGAGTGTTTCGTCTTGGTTGGAGGGGGTGGTTGCATATGTGAGTTGAGGGGGTTGTGATTGGTTGGGTGGTGGTCTTTGATGTGGTGGTTGATATGTTTGGTAGTTTCTTTGTGGGTTTTGTTGGTTGTATGGTTGATTTTGTGGGTTGTATGGTAACCGGTTTTGTGAGAAATTTTGTGAGTTGTTGTTCCATCTTTGACCTTCTCCGTTGTTGTTGTTGTCCCTATTTCCTTGTTGATGATTGTCTCTCCAATTTTGATTATGATACCCACTCCCTTGATTGTAGCTTCCTCTTTGATAAGGGTGCCCTTAGTTAGAATTACCGCCTTGGTAGTACCCTTGATTTGGGCGGTCATAGAAATTATGGGTAGCCGCCAAGGTATTGTCTTCTTGAAGGTTTGGGCACTCATCCGTGTTGTGAGAATAGCAAGAACAAATGCCACACACGTTTTGAGGGACCAATTGTTGGTTGTGTTGTTGAGGGGGTGGGGGTTGTTGTTGGTATGATTGAGGTTGTTGTGGTTGTTGTTGGTTCAATTGGAGTTGCCTCAAGATGGATGTCATTTCGCTCAAGGATTGAGTTAGAGCGGTGGTCTCACTACTAGTTGATACCTCATTCACGGTTTTCGGGCGGTTGACTCTTCGTCTCATATGTTGATTGGAGTCGGCTAAGTCAATGATAAGTTGCCATGTCTCCTCTGCTGTTTTGTATTTAGACAAAGAACCATTGCTAGAGGTGTCCAAGAGAGTTCTATCTTGTTCTCGCATCCCTTGACATATGTATCCAAGCAATACTTGAGCGTCAAGCATGTGATTAGGGCATGCGTCTAGTAGCTTACGAAACCGTTCCCAATACTCGTATAGCGGTTCCGTTTCACCTTGCACAATACAAGACATTTCCTTCCTTAGCCTATCCATCTTAATTTATCCAAGAATCCTTTTCTAAGTAAGTCCCAACCGGAGGTGACTTCACTAAATAGAGTGTAGAACCATTCTTTCGCCTTGTCCTCAAGAGAGAAAGGGAAAGCAAACAACCATATAGCAACTTCATCGGATCCTTCCCGTCTAGTGGTTGAGCATATACGATGAAAGTCCTTGAGATGTCGAATAGGGTCTTGTGCGGGAAGCCC